>NC_081267.1:11203654-11491154 GCF_030490865.1 Poecile atricapillus | reverse complement strand
CCCCCTCCGGAGGGGGCCCCGCCCCCCGCCCGTCCCCGGGACCCCCTCCTAACGAGGGGGCCCTTCCCAAACCCCCCCATCCCAAATTCCCCCCCCCCGGCCCCCCAACCCTCGCTAACCCACCCCAGGACCCCATCCGGAGGAGGGGGCCCACCCTAAGCCCCCCTCCCAGCCCCGGCCCCCCTCAGCCCCCAGTGTGATGTGGGGACACCCGGCAGTGTGGGGCGGTGTTGTGCGTGGGGGGACCCGCACCCTGGGCTCCGGCCCCGTGAGGGGATTCCCACCGGGGGCGCCGGCTCCGGCCCTCTGGGCTTTATTATCCGGCGCCCCGAGCCCCGCGGCTGCGGGGGAAGACAGAAAGGGACAAGGGACAGAGAAGGAAGGGGCGGCAGAGACAGAGGGGCGACAGCGCCGCCAAGGAGAGGAGAAGGGGGACACGGACAAACAGGGGCGTACGGCACACAGGGAGAGGCCGGGGCGGCCGGGGCAGGGACGGCGGAGGGGAGAATGAAGGAGCAGGGGAAGGGAGCGGTGACAGAAGGAGAACGGAGGGCAGAGCCAGGTTGGGCCGGGTGAGGAGGGAGCGGGAGGAAGAGACAGAGGAGGAACAGAGGCGGGGGTCAGGTTGGGGAGGAGGGGGCGGGCGGGGAGGTGAGGGGAGAGAGGGAGCGGGCGGTGTGAGGGGGAGACGGGGGACAAGAGCAGAGAGGGGAGAGAAGGAGACGGGAGAGAGAGAAACAGGAGAGAAAAGCAGAGAAAGGAGAGATAAAAGCAGAAAAGAGAGATAAAAGCGGAGAAGAGAGAGAAGCGCCGCACCGGAGCGGCCGCAGCCGCCTCCACCCGGTACTGGAGAAAATGGCGGCCGCCGCCCTTCTGGTGTTTAAATGCCCTCGGTCCCGCCCCGCGCAGCCGCTTTGGAGCCCCTCACACCTGTGCCGGCCCCGTCCCGCACACCTGAGGCGGCCCCGCGCCGCGCACGCGCTCTGCTGTCCCGAGCTGCGCACGCGCTCCGTGCCCCCGCCCCTCACACCTGTGCCGGGCCCCCCTCTCCCTGGCCTCGCCCCCTTCGTGCCGCGGTCCCGGGGCCGGGCGGGGGCGCCAAGTCTGCAACGGGAACCGCCGCCGCCATCCCGGGCCCGGAACCGATCCCGAGACCGATCCCGGACCCGAGACCGATCCCGGACCCGAGACCCATCCCGGACCCGAGGCCGCCTCGATCCGCCCGATGGGGGACAGGCGGCACCGCCCGGGACCTCCGGTAGTTCCCAGGCGCTCTCGGGCTGTGCCCCGTGGCCCCCCTCCTCATGCGGCCCCGCCCACCAGGTGCTGAGCAGTGCTGAGGTTCGTGATCGCCCGGTGGGTCCTGAGGCTCTTCCAGAAGATGCTGGATCCGTCCCGAGGGTGCTGAGGCTCTTCCAGAAGGTGCTGAGCCCCTTCCAGAAGGTGCTGGATCCATCCCGAGGGTGCTGAGCGCCTTCCAGAAGGAGCTGGATCCGTCCCGAGGGTGCTGAGCACCTTTTAGGAGGTGCTGGATCTGTCCCGAGGGTGCTGAGCGCCTTCCCGAAGGTGCTGGATCCGTTCCGAGGGTGCTGAGCGCCATTTAGAAGGTGCTGGATTCGTTTTGAGGGTTCTGAGGCTTTTCCAGAAGGTGCTGGATTCGTTTTGAGGGTTCTGAGGCTTTTCCAGAAGGTGCTGGATCCGTCCCGAGGGTGCTGAGTGCCTTTCCGAAGGTGCTGAGCTCATTCCAGAAGGTGCTGGATTTGTTTTGAGGCAGCCCCAGGTGTGAGGTTGATGAGGAGCGGGTGGGTCCTGCCCGGGGCTGTTTTAGGGGGAGGGTTTCCCTCAGTTCGCTTGGGCACGGAGCAGCTGGAGAAGAGGGGTTTATGGTGGGCTCCCCGGGGGTGTCTCATGGAACGATACCGGGAGCATCTTGTAGGGTCTGGGAGAGCAGCTGGATGCACTTGGCTGTGGGTGCGGAGGAGCCTGGCGAGCCCGAGATCCCGGCTCTCCCCTAGAGACAAGATACTTCTCTGTAAGAGAGACACAATGTATCGCTGCCAGGGATCTTTGCGTTAGATATGTTAAACTGCAGTGCCCCATTGGTGTTCCCCCTGCTGTCCCACCCCGATACAGGTATCTCGGGCTTCCCCCCGCCCCTCTCCTCTCCTATAAATATCCCGGGTTTTCCCCTTTTCGGTAGTTTAGCTGTTGCTGGCACCCTTCAGCAAAGCTCTGCCTGAATAAAGGTTTGTACTTAGCGAAACGCTGGACCAGCTTTCTTGTCCGTGCTTCCCGTGTCGCCTGCCCGCCACCGCTGAGCTGAAATCACTCGAGACCGTCTGAAGCTGCTCACATGCGCTTCGGCCCAGTCCTTTTCAGGGCTGCCTCTAGAGAAGTCGCGGTGCTCCGGGCTTTCCGTCGCTGCGGCAACTGGACACGGAGCATTGCTTCAAGGAGGTGCCGAGGGACAAACCTTTGTGTGTGGAAGCAGCATCTGAGCAGGTGAGCCAGCGTGGGTTCGCAGGGGGGACTTTTCTCCTTTTCCTTTTTGATTTCCTCTTGCTGGGGAGTGACAGAGCCGTGCGGAGGCGAGGCAAGCTCTGCCGGGCCGGCAGGCGGGAGCCGCGGCGCGGAGCTGTGTCCATCCCGCCCGCTCCGGGCGCGGGGCTTGGGCACCGCGGGGGTCCCTTCGGGCCGGGCTCTCCCGGGGCCGGGGCCGCCCCCGCCCGCCGGAGGAGCCGCTTTCCTGCCGGGAGCCGCGCTCCGTCCGGGGGCCGGGAGCGCGGGGCCGCCCCCGGGTGCCGAGTGCCGCCGCTGCCGGGGCTCGCGTGGCTCCCCCGGTCCCCCCGCACCTGGAGCGGCGCCAGCCCGGGAGCGAGTCCCGGCGAGGGCCGCTGGCGCACACCTGTGGCTCGTCAGCTGCAGAGTGCCCTGGCCAAAGCCGCTGGGAGGCGGGGAGGGGGAAAAGCCCGACCTTCCCGCCTTTTTGTCTCGGGGCTTTGTCGGTATTGCTCTTTAGCCGAGCCGCGCCTTTAAATAACGATGTGGCGCCTTCTAGAAACTGCGTCCAATACCTTTTGCACCCTCACGTGAGGGCTTCGAGCTCGGGTTTTTCCATTGCCGAGTTAATTGCAGGTCCAAGTTGGCAGCGTCCCATGCATCTGGTGTGCATGAATCTGTTTGTGATGTTCATTTCCTCTGGATGCAGAGTTGGGCTTGTTGGGCAGACCGTATTTCTCAAACCTCGGAGCTTGTTTAAGGCTTGTACACGATTTTCTGGAGACGCGGGCTGGGGGAGAACTTTGTCTTGCTGCTGTACTAGGGAATGGAATGCAGGGGGTCCCCGCAATATCCCCGTGGAAGCTGGAATGTCCGAGGAAATGGATGTGACAATTCTCGGGGCTGAACCTGGCTCCCAGCGCTCTGCAGCGTAGGACGCGAGAGAGCAGGGCCGAGGGACAGCGGGGTAGGAGCGGCGAGGTACTTCGTGCTCTGGGTTTGGTGTCGCTGATGTTTCCAGAGCCAGAGCAGGTTGATTTGGTTCTGGTGCACTGGAACGGGATCCAAACCTTGGAAAGGTTTGAGACCAATTGGGAGGAAATGTTTTAAAATGAATGTGTTTCTTAATAGAGGGGAGGTTTCACTCTGTTTTTTAATTGATTTTAAAGGAAATTTTTTTTGAGGAAAAGTGAAAAAAAATGTTTATTTTAATAAGTAGGGCGTAGGTAAGAGGAAAAAAAGGATGAATAACGTTAGATATTTTTTTCTTTTGTTGTGGAGAAAAGAGCAGGAGATTTAGAAGGGTTTTTCTGCACGTGCGGTTTGGATGTTTTTGGAGTTGGGCTGTGGCGTGGATCTTTTTGAGCCGTGCGGTGTTTTGGTGGTAGCCTGGGTTTTTGGATCAGAGTAAAGTTGAATAGTTTTAGAGGAACTTGTTACGGTTTTGGCAATCATTTTGTATTCACTAATCAATGCGAAGTTACTTTAACAAAGTATAAAATGGATTTTTTGTTATGTTAAACAATAGAGTTGAGAGAGAATTTGGGTGAGGCTGTATTAATACTGTATACAGATTGTATGTTCAAAGAATTTTTTTTCTTTTTTAGTTTTGAAATTATAGAATTTGTTTGGGCATAAAACAGATGATGGGGATATAATTAATTTTAGAACATTTTATTTTTTAGTGTATATCTTTGGCTTAATGGTCAAATTAATGTTTTTTAATTTTAGAGATGCTTTTATACAGATAGAGGTAAATATAAATAGTGGTAGTAATGTTTAGTAAGTAGAGGCATTTATATGTGGTTTTTATTCAATATTAGACTTTTTTGGTGGTACACAGTGTGTTGTTTGATTTTTTTGTGTTGTATACTAAGTGAAATTTGGTTTTTGAATAAAGATGATTTTTATGAATGGGTTTGTTTATATTTTAGATAGAATCAATTAAAATATATTTTGATATCAATTAGTGGGTTTTGTTTATTGTATGTAGGGGTTGAGATTGGGTAGGGTATGTTTGGTTAGCTGAGTTTTGGGTGTTAATTAGGTGGCTTTTGTTAGATGCAGTTTTCAATTTTTGAAAGTTTTTTATTGAGTGGTTTTAAGGTGATTTTTAGTAGTTGATGGTAGAATTTTATTTTGTTTGTAGTTGGTGTGTAATAATGTATATGTTCTATTTATTTAACGTTGTGCTTTTTAGTTTAGGTGTTGATGATAAGTTTGGATTTCTTTCGGTTGTGTTTCTTAGATTCATTTCTGGGGACACAGGCATTTATATGGTGGATTTTTATAGGTGTATTTTTGGGGGTGATGCTTTTTAATTTTTAGTAGTTTGCTTTTTTATGTTTTCAATTAGCTATTAAATTTTTTTATAGAGTATTGGTGAGTATTTATGTATTACTATAAATGTAGAGCTTTGGGGTTTTTTTTACTAATGTTTAGGGTTAATTGAATGGTTTTGAGTTCAGTGCATTGGTTTAATTTTTTTTTTTAATAGTTGATGTGATTTGTTTTGTGGAGTTCAATAGGGTTGTTTTTTATTTACGTTTAACTTTGCTGATGTGATAAGAACTGTTAGTGAAAGAGCATAGCATCTGTTTTTGCTGGTAGTTGGTTGTATGGTGTTTGTTTTGTTGGTGTTACCTGTTTTGGGTTGTTTTTTTTGTTAGATTAAAGTTTTTATTTTGGGGTTAATTTGTGATTGTTTTAAAGATTTTAGGGCAATTTAGGTTTTTGATTCGGGGGTGCTGTGATGAGAGTACTTTATTTGTTTTATGTGGTATTGGTGGTGTGCATAGAGGGAATATTTGTTTTGAAAATTTATTTTAGTATTGTTAGTTGAAGTGTTAGGATGAGTTCTGTTTCAGTGTTGAAACTTTTTGAGGCGGTTTGGATTTTTTTCTAGGTTAAGATTTTTTTCCCTTGGCTGGTGGAGGTATTGTGATTTTATTGATGATATTGGTGGGAATTTGATGCTGTTTGTTTTTTGGTTATTTTATTTTTAGGAATTGGATTTTTGCAGCTGGACTGAAAGAATTCACTTTATTTCAAAACATACTACTTTAATGATGTAAAGGTTCCCATATTAACTCCTCAGTCTTTTAGATTCTTTTTCTCATTTAGGTTTTCCAGAATTTATGGATAATTTAGCAATCAAGCAGGGAGGGAACCCTATTCTTGAAAAGATGGCTATGGAAAAACCTGTGTCTAACAACACGTACCTGACAGAGGGCAACAATTTTGCTGTTATTACAGGGTCAAATACGAGTGGCAAATCAACATTGGCATGGATCTGCCGGAGGAGAGGAGTTTCTGGTGGGCTCCCAGTGGCATCTGATGGAGTGATGGTGAGAGCATCTCATAGGGTCTGGGGGAGCATGTGGATGCACTTGGATGTGGAGCACCGCTTAAAGGAGATGGTGAGGGACAAAGCTTTTTGCCAGGAAGCAGCACCTGAACAGCTGAGCCAGTGTGGATTTGCAGGGGTGATCTTTCTCCTTTTCCTTTTTGATTTCATCTTGGCAGTCCCTCCCCGGTGCCCTCAATCTGTCACAAGAATTCCGAAAAAAAAAAGGCTGTGCAAACAGTGAAAAGAAGGGGTATAGGTAAGGTGGAGTTCAGGTGTACCCCACCCCAAATCCGAAACAGCAGCCCTAACAGTGCCACCATTTCCCTGAGGCAGCTGCAGGCAGGAACCCTAAAGCAGGAGAGTTCCAGAACCCTCGAGAGCTGCAGGCAGTTCCCTGGTGCTAGGGCCAGCCAGGAGATAGTGGGGGGACGATCCGTAGGGTTGGGGAAACAGGGGGTTTCCCGCCCCGCCCCACCCTGGGCTCTCGGTCCCTCCGCAGCCGGGGATTGCTCCCACCCCTCCTCGAGGCGGCGGTTGGCAGGGCTTCGTGCCTAGCCTCCGCAAAGAGTTCGGCTCTGTCAGCCTCTGCCCTGTCTCAGGGCCAAACTTAGGTAGGGTAGGGAGCAACTGTGGATTGCCTGGTCCGGGCTAATGGACATCTCTTGGGGCCTATGGATAAGGAGCATCCCCGGTTGCAAGCGTAGGGTTCTAACTAAGTTTGTAGGGTTCAGCGGGGGAGCTTGGCAGTGACACAGAGAGGTTGAGGGAGGACTTCAGAGGTCGAGGGCTGGAGACAAACAGTGAAAATAAAAAGGGTACAGGTTGGGATATAAGGTAGAGTACAGGACTATTCAAACCCTAAACAGCAGCCCTAACAGCGCTCCCGTTTCCCTGAGACAGCTGCAGGCAGGAACCCTAAAGCAGCAGAGTGCCAGAACCCCCGAGAGCTGCAGGCAGCACCCCTGGTGCTAGGGCCAGCCAGGAAGAGATAGTGGGTGCTAGGTCCTACTGCTGTCATATAAGATGGGGTTTCCATCCTTGGGGTACCCTGGGCTCCCTGTCCCTCACTGACTGGAGAGTCTTCCTCCCCTCCTTGAGGTGGTGGTAATTTGGCTCTGTCAGCCAATACTGCTGTGAAGCAAGCCTCTGCCTCCCTGCGGGGTGAAGTGTGCAGCCCATGAACCTGGGCATTCTCTAGAGAAGGTAAGTGCTGGGTTTTCACAGATGTGCCACTAAGATCCTGCATTGATATTTGGTCTTCTAGATTGTAGCTGACCAGGAGACGACATCCTGGCGATGGCAGGAACTTCCCGGATAGCGCAATGGCCTTCCAGGGCGTCCTCGTGTGGATCCTCCCCGCCAGGCATCCAAGAGCTGAGTCGAAGGCTACAAATTGCAGAGGGGCTGAAATCGGGGTGCCGGGTCGGGACTTGTGACCTGGGATTATGGAGTCAGCTTTGGGGACGGGGAGGTCCAGGCTGTGGCCCCTTAGGCCACACGGTGGGAGAGCCTCACTTTTGTTCACAGTGCTGAGGTGTGCAGGACAGAGCAGTCCTGGGGCGTGTCGTGTCACTTGTCCGTCGTGCCTTCTGTGTCTTTTGTGCCTCTCCTGTTGTATGTGCCTTCTCTTATCTCTTCTGGGGGCTTACCAGAAACCCCGGTGTCACTCGTAGCATCTCCGATCTCTGGGCTCCTCAGCCCGACGCCATCGAAGCTTTGCCTCAGGATCTCTCAGAAGCCTTGGAATCGCGTCTCTCTTTTAAAAGCATCCGATGGGATGTCTTTGAGAGGTCTTGTTCCGAGCTGTGTCAACAGCCGTGCGCCGCGAGGATCCATTGTTGCGGCTTAGGTCTTGAAGAAACGCAAAGATAGGTAGAGGACTGTGGCCCTAAAATTCTCGGGCATCCGTCTTGGCAGTTGCTGGAGTTTGTCATTCCGTCAGCATCTTCTTCCTCCCGGGTTCTGCGAGCTTCATCAGCTCGCCTTCATTCTCACCTGGCTCATCTCGTTCCACGTTCTCTCGGTCCTTGCGGCCATTTTTGTGGCCCAGAGTTTTGTCTCCCCGTTGTGTCCCCTCGTCTCTTGTCTTGTGTGTCACAGGTGTCTGGGTGTAGTTGTCCCGGAGCTGCTCTGTCCTGCTGCCCAGCCTGGGTGTAGGTGTAAAAGGCCAAGTCTCAGGCCCCTGTAATTTGAAATTTGTCATGTAGGGTGTAGTTGGAGTCTAGTGGGTGTTCCTAGATGGAACTTGGGGTGGCACTGGGGACATTGGGGGTGGCACTGGGGACATTGGGGTGGCACTGGGGACATTGGGGTGGCACTGGGGACATTGGGGGTGGCTCTGGGGACATTGGGGTGGCTCTGGGGATGGGATCCTGGGTTTTGTGGTGTGTCCCCAAGTGTCCCCTGATGTCCCTCGAGTGTCCCCAAGCTGTCCCCTGGTGTCCCCTGGTGTCCCCAAGTGTCCCCAAGCTGTCCCCGAGTGTCCCTGAGCTGTCCCCCGGTGTCCCCAAGCTGTCCCCTGATGTCCCTGAGCTGTCCCCTGGTGTCCCCGAGTGTCCCAGAGTGTCCCCTGATGTCCCCGAGTGTCCCCTGATGTCCCCTGGTGTCCCCAAGCTGTCCCCGAGTGTCCCCGAGCTGTCCCCAAGTGTCCCCCGGTGTCCCCGAGCTGTCCCCTGATGTCCCCAGGGCTGGAGTTGCTGGTGGCCACCACTCGTCCCGAGACCATTTTTGGTGACGTGGCCGTGGCCGTGCACCTGCGGGACCCGCGCTACGTGGTGAGGGGCGGGGCCTCGATGGGCGGGGCCTCGATGGGCGGGGCCTCGATGGGTGGGGCCTCAGGGGGCGGGGCCTCAAAGGGGGCGGGGCCTCAAAGGGGGCGGGGCCTCAAAGGGGGTGGGGCCTCAGAGGGGGTGGGGCCTCAAAGGGGTGGGGCCTCAATGGGGTGGGGCCTCAATGGGTGGTGCCTCAAAGGGGGTGGGCCCTCAAAGGGGTGGGGTCTCCCCTGGGGGCAGGGCTTGAATGGGTGGGGCCTCAAGGGGGGCGGGGCCTCACCTGGGGATGAGGCTTGAATGGGGCAGGGCTTGAATGGGTGGGACCTCGCCTGGGGGCGGGGCCTCAAAGGGGGCAGGGCTTGAATTTGGGTGGGGCCTGAATGGGTGGGGCCTCACCTGGGGTGGGGCCTGAATGGGCGGGGCCTGACCTGGGGGCGGAGCTTTGGGACCCTTTAATTGGTGTGGGCGTGGCTTTCCCTGCAGGGCAGCCATTGGCTGTCCAGGTTTGGCCCCTCCCCTTTGACCATATAAGGGTAAAGGGGCGGGGCTTGTGTTAAAGGGGTGGAGCTTCGCTGCCTGAAATGGCTCTGGGGGTTTGGCCAAGGGCTGGGGGGGGCCTGGCCTGGCTGGGATTGGTCCAGAGCTGGAAAGGGGGCGGGGCTTGCTCTTAAAGGGGCGGGTCCAGGGCTGACCACGCCCCCTCAGCACCTGCAGGGCCGGCAGGTGAGGCACCCGTTCAGCGGGGCCCTGCTGCCCGTGGTGAGCGACCCCAGCGTGGAGCCCCAGCGCGGAACCGGTACTGGGGAAACTGGGAGGGACTGGGAGGGACTAAACGGGGTCTGGGATGGACTGGGATGGAACTGGGATGGAACTGGGAGGGACTGGGATGGAACTGGGAGGGACTGGGATGGACTGGGAGGGACTGGGAGGGACTGGGATGGACTGGGAGGGGTTAAAGGGGCACTGGGAGGAACTGGGATGGACTGGGAGGGACTGGGATGGGCACTGGGACCAGTCTGGGACAGAAAAGGGAGCAAGGAGTGACAGCAGGTGACACAGTTCAGGTGTCTCAGGTGTGTCTCAGGTGACACAGGTGACACAGGGGTGTCTCAGGTGACACAGTTCAGGTGCCTCAGAGATGTCTCAGGTGACACAGGTGACACAGGTGACACAGTCCAGGTGTCTCAGGTGTGTCTCAGGTGTCTCAGGTGTCTCAGGTGACACAGTCCAGGTGTCTCAGGTGTGTCTGTGTCCCCAGGTGCAGTGAAGGTGACCCCCGGGCACAGCCCCCAGGACCTGGCTCTGGCCCGGGCCCATCGGCTGCCCCTGCCCTGCGTCATCGGGGACGATGGCACCTTGTGTCCCCCGGGGGGGGGCTGGCTGCAGGTGAGCTGGGGACACACCGGGGGACACCTGGGGACAGCTGGGGACACACCTGGGGACACCTGGGGACACTGGGGACAGCTGGGGACAGCTGGGGACACCTGGGGACAGCTGGGGACACACCTGGGGACACACCTGGGGACACCTGGGGACAGCTGGGGATACACCTGGGGACACCTGGGGACAGCTGGGACCACACCTGGTGTCCCCAGGGTGTCCCCGTGATGTCCCCCCAATGTCCCTCAGTGGTGCCAGGGTGTCCCCAATGTCCCTCCCAATGTCCCCTCCTGTCCCCAGGCTGTCCCCCTGATGTCCCCAATGTCCCCTCTGTCCCCTTGTGTCTGCAGGGTGTCCCCAGTGGTGCCAGGGTGTCCCTGTGATGTCCCCAATGTCCCCGATGTCCCCTCCTGTCTGCAGGGTGTCCCCAGGTGTCCCCAGGGTGTCCCCAGAGTGTCCCCCTGATGTCCCCAATGTCCCCTCGTGTCCCCAGGGTGTCCCCAATGTCCCCAGTGTCCCCTCTGTCCTCAGGGTGTCCCCAATGTCCCCAATGTCCCCTTGTGTCCCCAGGGTGTCCCCAGGTTCGAGGCCCGTTCCCGTGTGGTGGCAGCGCTGGCCCAGCTGGGGCTGTTCCGGGGGGTCCAGGACCACGCCATGACCCTGCCCCTCTGCAGGTACCCCCAGCTGTCCCCTCAGGTGTCCCCAGGTGTCCCCTCCTGTCCCCAATGTCCCCTCCTGTCCCCTCCTGTCCCCGCAGCCGCTCCGGGGACGTCGTTGAGTTCCTGCTGAAGCGCCAGTGGTTCCTGAGCTGTAGAGACATGGCCCAGAGAGCCCTGCAGGTGACACACCTGGGGACACACCTGGGGACACACCTGGGGACACCTGGGGACACCTGGAGACACCTGGGGACACACCTGGGGACATGGGGACACACCTGGGGACACCTGGGGACACCTGGGGATACACCTGGGGACACCTGGGGACACACCTGGGGACACCTGGGGGTGTCACACACACACCTGAGGTGTCACACACACACACCTGGGGACACCTGAGGTGTCACACACACCTGTGGATGTCACACACACACCTGAGGGTGTCACACACACACCTGAGGGTGTCACACACACCTGAGGGTGTCACACACACCTGAGGTGTCACCTGGAGGTGTCACACACACCTGGAGGTGTCACACCTGAGGTGTCGCCTGGCCGCAGGCGGTGACGTTGGGGAGGCTCCGCCTGGTGCCCAGATTCCACGAGAAGAACTGGAAAACCTGGATGGAGAACGTGGGGTGAGGGGGAGGGGCTGGGGGAGGGGCCCAGGTACCTGGGGAGGGGTCTCAGGTTGTCTTGGTTCTAGAAGACAGGTGTCTGCTAGGGAGAGCAGGAGCCTCCCTTGGGATGAAAGAATGTAGACCCCCTCCCTCCGAATTATTATAATTTTGAAATCAAGGGGGCTTTCAGGCAGAGATCTGGGGATAGGAATAACAGGTCTTTACTAGTATAACCAGGTAAACAAACAAACAATAACTACAGCAATAACAAGAAAACAGAACCAGGGACCCCGGGACAGCTTTCTCGGCTGAGACGGGATGGAGGAGAGGCTTTGTTTTCACAAACCCCTCGGGCAGTCAGTCCCGGTGCTCCTGCAGGGCTCCGAGGAAACAGTCAGCTGGAACAGCAGGGATGAGCTGAGATCCTGGGCTGGTGGATGAGGTGTATCAGCAGCTCCGCGGCGATGCCTGGCAGGACAGCGGGTGCGAGGCCACCAACCAAGAGGGGAGAAAGAGAAGAAAGCAGCTCTGCGACCCAGCGCACGAACGTCCTTACCCGAAGCTGAGGAAAAAGCCAGCTAAAAACTGTCCCCACCCTCCTTTTTCTGCCCCCTTCCACCCACACCCTGGGCCCGGCCACTCTTTGTCCTTTGTGAGCACCCCTAAGTACCGGTAGTTAGATTGTCCCAGCACATAATGGGTAAAAATTCCCACCTAACCCTCAACAAGGATATGTTCTAAATACACAGACTCCCAGGAGCTTTCTTTTGCTGCCCAAGGTCCGCAAGATATCGGGGAAGAGAGGGAAAAGGGTCCTTGTGCTCAACAACCTGCCAGGGTGTGCAGTGGTGCAGGGAAAATGGCCACAAGACCCTTGGCCTTTGGTGGTTCTGCTGAAGCCACAACCCCTGTCCCAGCCAGGAAGTGCCATCGGTGTCCTCATGCCCGTGTGGTGCTGGCTGGGTTGCTGAGGGCTCCCAGGTGCCTCTTGATGCAGCTCCTCTGGAGCTCCTGTGGGGCTGTGGCGCTGCTGCCGGGCCACGCTGGGGGAGACCCTGAGGGAACAGGGTGCTGGGAGGCCATGAGGGGATGAGGGGCTGTGGAGGCCCTGACGGGACAAGGCAGTGGGAAGGCACAAGGGGGATGTGTGAGGGAGTGGGTGTCAGGAGGCTCCAAGGGGACAGGAGGCCCCTGAGGGGCCGGGCTGGTGGGAAGACCTGAGGAACTGGGTGTCAGAGGCCATAAGCAGCCCCTGAGCAGCCCAGGGCTCGGCTGGGGTGGCAGGTCTGCCTCAGTGGGGACTCTGCCACACTTGCTGATTTCAGTGCTGCCAGGCCCCTGTACAGATTCTCTGCAAGGCCCCGTGCCCTTCCTGCTGCGGCTGCCTCAGCAGCCCTGGGGGCTCCTTCTGCTGCCCTGAGCCTGCAGAGCAGGGCAGCGTTTGCTGATGGTTGGAGCTGTTCCTAAAGATCCTGTCAGGCTGTCTTAGACACTTTGGGCAAGGGATTCCTTCCAACCTGGGCCACTTTGCGGGGGGTGGGGTGGGGGCAGCACAAGGACAGGTGACAGTGTGTGCAAGGACCCTTCATGACACGTGGTGACAGAGGAGGTCGTCACAGTGACAGGTCCACGCCACAGTGCTCGGTGCACGCGATGGGACAGGACGCGCCAGAGCAATGCTGTGGGGAGCCCCCGCACAGCGCACTCGTTTGTGTCTGACCCGGAGCTTCTCTGAGCCATCATTCCTGCAGGTGACCTCGAGGCCAGACCACAGCACTTGGTGACCTGTGGCCTTGCCGAGGCTTCTCTTCTGCAGGTGCCCTCGAGGGGAGACTCTGGGACCTGGTGACCCGGAGCTCTTCCGAGGCATCGCCCATCCCTGCAGTCACTGCCCTTGAGACCAGAGCACAATCCCTGACGAGAAGCCTCCTGTCCTTGTGGCAGGAGCCCTCAAGACCCGAGTGCAGGACTTGCTGTCCTGCAGTCTTGCCAGGACTTGAGTCTTGCAGGTGCCTTCCAGGCACAACTGCAGGACTTGCTGCCTCGGAGCTTTTCCAAGGCATCTCTCCTGCAAGTACCATAAATCCAGGCACTGCCATGGAGCAGCGACCCCCCAGAGTGCCCAAGTTGGCCTGGGTTGAGGAGGAGGAAGAAGAAGGCCCTGGAGCTGCCCCAGCACAGGAGACCAAAGAGGTGCAGCAGTTCCAGCCACTGCAGGATGGTGAGTGGCAGAGCTGGGCAACAGGGCTCTGCCTGTGGCTGGCTTGGCCCCATCCCCATCCCCATCATCCCCATCCCATCCCATCCCAGGTGGTCAGAGGTTGAATTTGATGGTCAAAGTTTCGACTTGAAGTCCCAAAGTTGGATTTGGTTGTCAAAGGTTGGATTTATTTGTCAAAAGTTGGATTTGAAGGTCAAAAGTGTGATTGAAAGGTCTCAGTTTGTAGTTGATGGTCAAAGGTTGGACTTGAAAGTCCAGGCTTGAATTTGGTGGAATAATGGCATTCCAGTTGATGGGATTTTAGAATCCTCCAGCTGCGCTCCCAAATTCCCATCAACAGTGGAAATCCATGGAATAACAGCATTCTTTTCATTGGGAATTTTGACTCCTCCAGCTCCCTTTCCATATTCCCACCAAAACCATGGAATAACAGCATTCCAGACATCAGGAATTTTGAATCCTTCCATTCCCCACCCAAATTCCCACAAAATAATGGAATTCCAGGCATCAGGAATCTTGAACCCTACAGCTCTCCTCCACAATTCCCATGCAATTATGGAATTCCAGGCATTGGGAATATTGAATCATCCAGCTCCCCTCCCAAATTCCCACGAAATAACATCATTCTGGGCATCGGGAATTTTGAATCCACCCATTCCCCTCACAAACGCTCATGGAATGATAGCATTCCAGGTGTTGGGAATTTAGAATCCTCCAGCTCTCCTCACAAATTCCCATGGAATAACAGCATTCCAGGCATCGAGAATTAGAAAAATGGCACATTTATTGCTACAGAATGGTCATGGACATGATGGCATCGGATACTACAGGTGGGAAGGAAACTGGGAATTGCTGTGGCGGCTCCAGAATCTCTGCCAAGCTCAACATCCTGTCTGCACAACTCCACAATAACTCAGGAATGTACCAAAAAACATAGAAAAGTCAAGGTGCCCAGGCACACATTGGAAACTAAGTGTAACTCTTCTTTTTTTCTTTGTTTTTTATATTTTCAAGAGATTTGTCCCTTTTTTTTTTCTTCTTCCCCTCTACTTTTTTTTTTCTTTTTCCTTCCTTTATTTTTAATTTTCGACCCTTTTTTGATTTTCAACTGGAAAAATTCCAAGCAACTCAAGTGGAAAAACCCAAACAACCCAAGAAACCAAAGAAGTTTTCATCTCTCGGATTACACATGGCAAAACAATTTAAGTAGTAAAATAAGGTATCAAACTTTCACTCCCCAGAAAATCTACAAAGAAGACATATTCAGAATCTTGATAATTTTTTAAATTATTAGTATTACTTTTTTCTCCTTAAAATCCATTTTTTGGGTTTGGTGGTTTTTTTTGTTGTTTTTTATTTGATGGTGTAAAAGGATTTCTCCTCTGAAAAATAAGCCAAATTGTCATGGGGTTAGTTTACCATTAAGAAAGTTAAAGTTGCTAGGGACTCCTGGGAGTCTTTTCTCCTGACCAATTATCGGTCATCGCTGAGAATTGACAGCAGTTTTAGCCATTGAAAAGTAGAATCAACTTGTGAACCCCACCTTAAAGTGTACACCCAGAAGTCTGTGGTTGTTTCTTTGTTTTCTTGACTGTGAAGGGTAGCGGAGCTCCGGCTGGCCTCCGGTTCTCTGCCCAGGCCATGCGGCTGGGCGGGGGCTGGGCCAGGCCCGCCGCGTCTCTCGTCTCCCGGCCGGGAGATGAGGCTTGCCCCGGGCCAGGTCGGGCTGGGCTGGGCTCGGCCCGATCTCTGGTTCAGCTGGAGGTTTTGCTGTAACTACATTCACTAGAAAACTGCTGAGTGAAGAAGGAAAAGAGCTCTGAGCCTGCAGCAAGCAGAGACGGAGACCACGCTCTTCAAAAGCAGCTATGAGGAACTTTCCATCGCAGACAGCTCCAGCTCCTGTTCAGCAGAAATCACCGAACCATCTACAAAAGCTTGGGCAGGATTTTAACTCTTTCTTATCCAGACGAGACTTGCGGATTAATCTTTTTATCCAGAGAGAAAAAAGGAGAGTGATCAACATGAGAAGAGACTTTATAAACTACTAGTGGCAAGAAAGAAAAGAGACTTCAAGAAAGGTAGAGAATTAAGAAGACGCTTTAATTAAGCTGAAATATCTTTCTGTTAAAACTATGGAGATGGACAATGAAGTCTTGAAAAGAACTCCTTTAATTCATAATAGAGTATGGGGAGGAATAGAGTGTTCAAAGTGTGAATTTGAGTAAAAAGCAGAGTAATTGTGGTATAGTGAAGTGCTGGGAGATTTGAAGCCTTGAGAGGCAATGAGAAAACTGTTTTCTAGTGAAGCGCATAGAAACAGATAAAAAATACTGTTTGCCTTTGACTAACTTATCCTTAAAAATGCTATCCCCAAACTTATGACCCATAACACATTTCAGAGTGATGTGAAATGGGAGGAGTGAACTTTGATAGCAGCAGCTCTGAGCAGCTGATATCAAGGAGACAGAAAACTATAACAAAATAGCTTTCTTGTGAGAAACTCCATAAATTAACAGAAAGGAACTTCTGTTTCTCTACAGAAACTGAGGAAAAGACTATAAGAAAATTAGAACTGTTTAAACCATCAAAATTATAAAGTTTTTGTCTCTGTTGTCATGTGAACGAAAGAATAGTGAGCAGTGAGAAATGAAAAGGTTTTTCTAAAAGTTATTCTGGTGTTCTTATTCTTGTAGTTTGTCAATAAACTTTTCTTTATTCCTTTTAAGTTTTATGCCTGGTTTGCTCTTATTTTAATCCATATCTCACAGCAAGAAATAAATAATTCTTTTTTCCCCTTTTTGTTAATTACTGGTTCAAAACCACGACACAAATGTTTTGGTTTTGGGGTTTTTTGGGGTTTTCTTGGGGATTTTCTTCTATTTTTTCCAAACACTCAAGGTGTCCTATATTCTATTTTGTAGAAAAAAGAACACTAGACTAACTCATCACAGTATCACAAGGTTGGAAGAGACCTTCAAGATCATTGAGTCCAACTCATGCCCCAACACCTCAACTAAACCATGGCACCGAGTGCCAAATACAGTCCTTATTTAAACACACCCAGGGATGGTGACTCCACCACATCCCCAGGCAGACCATGCCAGTGCTTTATCACTCTTTCTGTGAAAACTCTTTCCTAATATTCAACCTATATTTCCCTTGGCACAGCTTGAGACTGTGTCCTCTGCTTCTGTCAGCTGCTGCCTGGAGAAAGAGACCAAGCCCACCTGCCCACAGCCACCTTTCAGGGAGTGGTAAGAACAGCTCTGAGTCTCCTTGTCTCCAGGATAAACAACCCCAGCTCCCTCAGCTGTTCCTCACAGGGTTTGTGTTCCCAGCCTTGTTGCCTCCTCTGGACGTGCTCAAACATCTCAACGTCCTTCCCAAAGTGAGGGATCAGAACTGGACAAAGCACTCAAGGTGTGGCCTCACCAGTGCCGAGCACAGGGGAAGAATGACCTCCCTGCTCCTGCTGGCCACACTATTCCTGATCCAGGCCAGGGGCCACTGGCCATCTGACACCGCCCGCTCTCAGGCCACTGGTGTTCTGGCTAGCTGTTGGCCGATGGCAGTGCCAGGAGTGGGGAACCACGTGGGGACTATGTTTCCCAGCGTGGAACCTCCAGAGCTGTACATACACCGGGCTCTGTAGCTCTCAGGGTGTCAGCGGTTGTGGCGAAAGGATCTGAGAGGACTCAGTTTCTTCCAAATTCCCAGGAACAAGTTTATTATAAGGGCAAGGGAGCGATGACAAGGGACAGGGCTGGGACTGCAGGGAAGAGGTCTGAGCCGAGACTCCTCGAGCACCTCTGTGCGTCAGGTTATAAGGACAGTGGGCGGTCAGAACATCAACCAATGGGAAGATCACGAGGGAGAAGTTGGGGGAGTGGAATACAATATTAAGGACCAATGGTAAGGACGCAGGGGAGGGGCGGCAATTGTACAAGCAATGGGGCATCGAGGAAAGGGTGATGAGCAGGGAAAGGACTAGAACAAAAGGTGGGGTTTACATTGACTGATAGGGCTTGGGGGCAGGATAAAGGTGATGGATGGGGAACACTCTGGAAAAAGGGGAGGGGCTTACAATGATTGAGAACCGGGGACAAACCATTCAGGAAAAACAGGGGAGCAACTGGGGCGAACCAACTTGAACTTAACAACATCAAACAAACATCAAACGAACAGGCAGCAACAGCCATCTTGACCACCAGGGCACGCTGCTGGCTTGTGTTCAGCTGCTGTCACCAGCACCCCCAGGTCCCTTTCTGCCTGGGCACTGACCAGCCACACCGTCCCCAGCCTGGAGCATTGCAGGGGGTTATTGTGGCCAAAATGCAGGACTCAGCACTTGGATTTGCTAAACTTCATCTTATTGGACTCTGCCCACCCATCCAACAGTTCCAGGTCTCTCTGCAGAGCCCTTCTACCCTCCAACAGATCAATACACGCTCCCAGCTTGGTGTCATTGCAAATTTACTGGTGGTGGACTCAATCCCCTCATCCATGTCATCAGTAAAGATATTGAACACAACAGGACCCAGCACAGACCCCTGAGGGACACCACTGCTCACTGGCCCCCAGCTGGATGCAGCACCGTTCACCAGCACTCTCTGGGCCCAGCCATCCAGTCTGTTCCTAACCCAGCAAAGAGTGCTCCTGTCCAAGCCTGGGCTGCAGCTTTTCCAGGGAATGCTGTGGGAGACAGAGCCAAAGACTTTGCTGAAGTCCAGGTACACAACATCCACAGCCTTTCCTGCATCCACTAGGCAGGTCACCTGGTGATAAAACAAGACCTATCCCTCCTGAACCCACACTGGCTGGGTCTGATACCCTGGCCATCCTGTAAGTGCTATGTGATGACACTCAGCATAAACTGCTCCATTATCTTATCAGGTACTGAGGTCAGGCTGACTGGCCTGTAATCACCAGGATCCTCCTTCCCACCCTTTTTGTGAATGGCTGTCACATTGGCCAGTTTCCAGTCATCTAGAACCTCACCAGTGAGCCAGGACTGTTGGTAAATGATGGAGAGTGGTTTTGCAAGCTCACCTGCCAGCTCCTTCATCATCCTGGCTGGATCCCATCTGCCCCATAGATTTATGAACATCCAAGTGGCTCAGCAGTTCTCTGACTGCCTCCTCCTGGACAACAGCGGGACCATCCTGCTCCCTGACACCATCTACCAACCCAAGAGGACAGCTGTCCTGAGGACAAGCCACTTTCCACTAAAGATTGAGGAAAAGAAGGTGTTAAGCACCTCTGCCTTCTCCTCATCTGCAGTTACTAAGTTCCCTCCTGCATCTAATAGAGAACAAGGGTGGCTCTTACCCTTCCATTTACCATTAATGTATTCATAAAATAATTTTTTATCATCCTTTACAAAAGTTGACAAATGAAGTTTGAACTGAGCTTTGTCCTCCCTAATGTTTTCCCTACATGCCCTAGCAACCCCCCCAAAACACATCCTGAGAGACCTGACCTTCCTTTCAAAGATGATACATCCTCTTTTTATTCTTCAGTTCCTTCAAAACTTCATTGCCCATCCAGGCTGGATGTTTGCCTCATCGACTCATCTTTCAGCACACAGGGACAGACTCTTCCTGTGCCCTCAAGATCTCTGTTTTGAAGACCACCCATCCTTCCTGGACTCCTTTGTTTTTAAGGGCTACTTCCCAAGGAATGCTTTGAATAAGTGTCCTGCTTTAGGGACAACAAGTCTACTAAATAGGCCAAAATCTGCACTCCAATGTAAGTAAAGTCCAATATAAAAGTCCTATTGATGTTCCTCCTGATTTCACCTGATCTGGAGAACTCTATCATTCCATGATCACTATGTCCCAAGCAGCCTCCAACCACCACATCTCCCACCAGCCCGTCTCTATTTGCAAACAACAGGTCTAACATAGTCCCTCCCCTGCTGGGCTCACCAGCTGCGACAAAAAGTTGTCCTCCATGTGATAAACAGAGACCCTTTTGTTCGACAAAACATGCAGATATGATGTTCTGTAATGCTATGTTCTGTAAAATCAGAATTGTGTTGGGGGTGGATACTGATGCTGGCATAGTTATTACGGCCTTGCCGAGATTCCTTCAATTCCAAAAAGTTACTGAGCTAAGCCTCTAGGGAGAACGGTGGAGAGAGGTCAAGATAAGGACTGAGAAAGACTTCTGATCCTCCCCTTGCGATCATAAAAAAAGCAGAAAAAGACCCCTAACAGCTGGAGACGCATGCGCAGAAACACCCGAGAAAGGACACGTCATCGGAGAGCCGGACTGATTAAAAGGAGACACACGGAAAATAGAAGTACGGCCACGACGAAGCGAGATCGCTTCCCGGACCGTCCAGCGCTGTGTTTCGCTTATTGCTTGCTTGCTACAATAAATAAAACTTTTCTTTAACTAAACTTTAACACTCTATCGAGTGTATTTATAACACTCCACATACTAAAATCTTCCTGGACTGCCTCTTTCCTGCTGTATTAAGTTACCAGCAGATGTCTGGTTGGTTAAAATCACCTACAAGAACAAGGGCTGGTGATGCTGAAACCTTCTCCAGCTGCTTATAGAATGAGTTGTCTGCCTCTTCTTCCTGGTTGGGTGGACGATAACAGACTCCCAGTAGGATATCAGCCTTGTGGGCCTTCCCCTTAATTCTTACCCATAGGCACTCAACTTTATCATCATCAGTTTCAATACTTACGGTGTCGCTCTATTGGGAACAGCGAGAAGAACGACAGACTCTCTTGAAAGTCGATCAGGAGAATTTCTCCCGGTTTATTGCTTCAGGTCTTTTTTACAGACCGATACGTGAAAGTACAGAAAGGAAAACTCTTATTGGTTAGTAAATGAACACATCACCATCATTGGTCAGTGGGGTATACCACCCCTCGACCTTCTCTTGCAAGAAAACAAGGAACAGACAAACAGCACCCGCAAGGCTCTTTTCTATCTCTGAGGGTTGTTTTAATTCCTCCTTTGGAATTTCCAGGCCACTTTCCCAGGCAAGACTGAGAAAGTTATGTGGCCTGCTATTCCACAGGCACTGTGCTCCCTACTTCACAGTTAGCATCCATACTTACGGTGCCAAAACCTCCCTAACAGAAAGGGCCACTCCTCCACCTCTTCTCCCTTTCCTCTCTCTTCTGAAGAGCTTGTAGCCACCCAGTGCAGCACTCAGCCATGAGTACATCATGGCTTTGCTGTTGCACCACGGCCTCCAGCTCTTCTTCTTTGTTACCCATGCTGTGTGCATTGGTGTACATGCCCCTCATCTGAGCTACTGATTTCACCCCTAACTCAGGCTCACCACCCTTGGGCCTGCTTCCAGACAGCCCAGCTGCATCCCCTTCCCCCTTGAAACCTAGTTTAAAGCCCTCTCAGTGAGTTCTGCCAGTTCATAAGATAAAATTCTTCTACCCTTAAGAGAGATGCAGCCCATCCAGTTCCAGCAGGCCGGGTGCTAGAAAAGTCGCCCCATGATCAGAGAACCCAGAATTCTGCCGATGACACTAACCCTTGAGCCTCTTGTTGATAATGTGGGCTCTCCTATTGCTTTCACTTTTTTTCTGCCACCAAAGGGACTGAGGAAGAGTCTACCTGTGCTCCTGCCCCATCAACCACTGAGCCAGTGCCCTGAAGTCCCTTTGAATTGCCCTGGCACTCCTCGTTTCAGTCTCATCTCTGCCAGCCTGGAGTAGCAGCAGTGGATAACAACCAGAGGGCTGGATCAGCCCAGGAAGTCTCTCAGTGATACCCCGTAGCTGAGTCCCAGGGAGGCAGCAGACCTCCCTGTGGGATGGGTCCAGTCAGTGTACGGGGCCCTCTGTTCCCCTCAGAAGGGAGTCACCCACTACAACCACCTTTTGTTTTCTTTTTAATAAGCTTTGTAACAAAAAGCCAGGCACTGATAGATGGGGGAATTCTGATTTATAAATATTTTTTCCCATTTTTTATTGGTTTTTCCCTCTTCTTTTCACTCCAATAGCACCACAAGTATTGAGAATGAAAACAGGCCACAGTCCATCGTCATTTTCACCATTTTACAGACGTTTCTAAGAATTTTCAGGAATGAGGATGGGCAAAAAGAAGCACTGCAGGAGCACGAGTTGACTTCCAGTCCCATCAGAAAGGAAAAGGGGGATCTTCCTGGAAAAAAATCCAATAATATTTTTAAAAAGCCCTAAAAAGTTCCCAAATAAAATAAAAAATTTGGGCCCTCCCAGGCCCTGGTAGCCTGCTGGGCTGGAATTTCTCCTATTCCACCTTCAAATTATTCTTTCCTAATGGATTTGTCTGGAATTTTGTTCTTACTTTTCCCTATTTTTCCTTCTTAAAAATCCTTTTTTTCCCCCAGTTCCTTTCTGCTTGTTTCCACTATGTTTTCCTCATTTCCAGTGCTGTATGGGATTTTTCCAGATCTGGATTGTGTCCTGCCTCTCTCCCCACCTTCCGTCCCCCTAAATCCCAAAAGAGAATAACCCAAAAATCTCAGAAGACGGAACCAGTACACATGGCATTGTACTGTTATTGCAGTGTTCCTAGAAAAACAGGCAGAAATTTGGGATGAACATTCCCTCTCCAGTAGATCCATGAATACCTGCAATGCCGAAGTGGAAAAAGCTGCTAAAATCAGGATTTTGCCTTTCCAGGAGGGTTTTTCAAACCTGGCTTTTTTCATTAACCTTTCAATGTGCACAACAGGGGACAGAACATGGCAGGGCCTTAGACACAACTTTGCTCCCTGACACACACAGGCTTCTTGTCCCACTTCTGGCCTTCAGTAACACCTTGAACTCCACAATGCTGTGGAACCAGGCCTTCAGCACAGGGACCTTTCCAGCCTGATCTGCGCTCGTTCCTCTGCGTCTCTGCACAAAACACGGTGCAGGAGAGAACGGCAGGAGGGGCCTGTGTGTCACAGAGCTCTGGATTGGTGACCCTTCAACTCCAGACAGATGCAGGTTAAGTGAAAAAGGCAAACTGTTTATTGATGGAAGGCGAAGCAAAGGGATGAGCTGCAAGGAAAGAAGGGGATGGGGAGTGTCGGAGGGCTGGAGTTGTCAAAAGGGATGAAAAGTGTAAGGAAAAAAGGGGATGGGAAGTGTCTAAGGTTTGCAGGGAGGGAGTTGTCAAAAGACAGGGAGAAGGCTGAAGCCATGAGAACTGCATCAGCTGTGCTTGTTGCTCCAGCAGCTCTGGAAGGTGGTGTCCTCTTCAGTATGTTTTTGTGTGTTCTTTGGGCAGTGGTTCACTGTATCCAAGAAATGTCCCTAATTCTTTAGCTTTTTGGGGAAACTGGGCTTAATTTTCCAGGTTAGAGCAGGATGGGCTGGTGTCTTTCCTCAGTGCTTGAAAGGCTGGAAGATAGAGAAACACAGCCAAGTCAGGGCCTGGTTCTACAGGAATCCAAGGAGACCTTCCTGCCACGGCCATCCCACCCAGAAGGAAGCAGAAGACAGAGCGATCAGCTGAAGAAAGTGCTTGCCACGAAACCCCTCTGTGCCCCTAAAATCTCTGTGTGCTCTGCCCACGCCGCCCCTCATCCACACAGGGAGCAGAGCCCTCCGCAGCCAGGCCAGGGATTGCAGCTCCCGCCGCCAGCCCCGCTGACAGCCCGCTGCCCTCACTCACCCTCACAGATGAGCTGCTGCTCCGCCTGCTGCCTCATCAGGAGCTGCCCGACCGTCCCTGGGAACACAGAGCCTGTCAGAGCCCCGGCGGCACAGCTCCCTGCCAGCGGCGCTGCCAGCCCTGGGGCCACACGGCCTCCCGCCCCGGCAGGGCTCAGCCCCAGCCCTTGCCGCATCCTGACTCAGCCCAAGGGCACGGCTGCCAGAGGCCGGCAGCAGCAGCCCCGAGGGCAGCCGGGGCTCCAGGGCGCTGGGCCCGGGTGCCGCTGCCGGGGCAGCAGCCGGGGCTGGGGCCGAGCTGCGGCGGGGTGGGGAGCCAGCCCGGGCTCGTGGCTCACCCATGAACCTGACGCTGTTCAACAGTGTGACAATCTCTTCAGTCCTTCACAAGCAACACGGCTGCAGGCCTCTAATAAATCCATGGGCCTGACAGCTTGTTACTTTTCTCAAGGCTTGCAAGCTGGGAAGAAACAGGACGCCTTTCCTCTTCTCAGATAGTGTGTAATCTACTTTCTTCCAGGCTTCCCAGCAATCTTCTGCACTTTCAGCCTTGCTCCTTTCTCACACATACCTGTCTACCTTTGTGTTTCCTTCTACTGTTTCCATTCCAGTTTTCACAGTGACAACTCTACACCTTTAGCTTTACACATACTTCATGTGTTTGGCTCAGGTGTTGGTGAATGAGACATCATGAGATACAGGAGGTTTCCCCATGTTGGGATTGATTTTCTTGGGGTTTGCAGGCAGTTCAAAGCATCGCTGCGCACTACATCTTCCCAGACTTTGTGTCATCTCCCAACTAAACAATCTCTTAGTTCAGTTGGGGTCCCTCTAGTAAAAATCTTAATACATTAAGAATAATTTCTACAGAGGCTGGGATCATTTAATATGCACATTTGTGTTTTGTTGGTAAGTAGTGAATTTTTGTAGCAGCAGCAGAGATATTCTTAGCTGACTGTGGAGGGGTTGAGGTAGGTTCCCCTGTTTTTCAGAATATGCAATTCTGCTGGACATTGAATGGGTTTTGTCAGGATGGTCTGGCCTGAGGTGCAGAAGGGCACGCACATGCCAGAATCCAAAACTTTCCATAACACCTGTATGGGTTCTGACCAAGGTAAAGTTCACAGTCCTTCCAGTGTTGTGCTTTGCATTGGTACCTAGGTGGGTGTTGAGAACAGAGCAGTGTTTTGGCTACTGCCGGGCAGTGCTGTCACTCTGACATTCCTTCCCCCATCAAAGGGGATGGGAGTGGGCAAGATGCTGGGAGAGGACACAACCAAGCCAAATGACCCAAATTAGCCAAAGGGATAACCACATCTTATGACAACAGCTCAGAGAGCTAAGCACAGGGAGAGAGGAGGAAGGGGGGGAGCATTTGTGAGTTTTCAGTGTTTGCCTTCTGGAGAAGCCGTTACGTGTGCTGAAGCCCTTCTTTTCAGGAAATGTCTGAACATCAGATGGGAAGTAGAGAGTGACTTTTTTTCTCTTCAGCCCATGCAGGCACAGATTTCTGATTAGTTCTTTATTTTACTGTAATAAAACTGCCTTATCTCACCCTGCTGGCTGTTCTCTGTCTTATCCTCTTCCCTGTCCTAGAGGGAAAGAGAGTGACAGAGCGACAGAGTGGGCACCTGGCACGCAGCCAGGGTTGAACCACTACAGTCGTTTAGGCACCCGAATGTGGGGAGATATAAAATTGGTGAAATGGACTATAGCAGGAACCTCGAGGGGCCAGGATGGAACAGCAGAGGAGTGCAGGCCTGGGGTGGCAAACAGTTTAGCAATGAGCTCAAAGCTGTGGCAGGAGCAGCATGGGGCTGGGCAGACCCAGAGATGTTGAGCTCAAAGTGTACTAAAAATCCGGAGCAGCGGCAGAAACAGCAGGGTCTGGGCAGCCCTGGAAAGAGAAAAGGGGTGGAGAAGAGGATTGTTTTAGGTGTTCCCTGGCTGTCACCTGTGCAATGCCCTGGCAACAGCAGCAGCTGCTGGGCTCCCACGAGCAGCCGTGAAACTCCTCCCTTTCAGAGGTGGTCGGGGTCCCTGTTTTCCCCTGAGGCACCCAAGCACATGGTGAGGATCCCTCCCAGAGTGATTGGGTATTGAAAGGACCCAGTTACATGGCCACACCTGGGAGCAGAGGCTCACCCACATTAAAGAGACACAGTGATGGAAAAGTTCTGCAGTAGCAGTGGATCCTCTGGGCAGCAGCAGTCCAACAACACCAAAACCTCAGCCATCTGCCCTTTGAGCCATGTCCCCCAGCTAAGAGAGAGCCATAACCCCACTGCCTGTCCCTCCTCCCCCAGGCATGACTCCCAAATGCTCCTTTCCCTTGGCTGACTCCTTAGTGTGGGATGTAAGAGGTCTCGGCCACGTCTTTTGTTTCTTCATGACCTGTATTTGTGGCCCGGACAACTGCTGCCTTCACAGAGTCTTCCTTTCAGATGGGAAACAATTCCCTAAAGAATCCAATCCAAAAGAAAGGCCTCTACTTTGCTGTATTGAGACAAAATTAAATGCTAAAAATTAGCTAAAATACAGAATAAAAAAAATAAATTCTTAGCTTATAATGGCACAGCTCCTTATCAAATTCAGGGATCCCTAAATTTCTAGCTAAATACAATCTCACTCATTTTCAACATGTAAACAAGACAGCCAGTCCTGTCCTGCTGGCTCCCAGCAGCGCCTTGCAGCAGTCCAGCATCCACGTCAGGATGCTGGCCAACACAGGGCTGTCCTGGAAACTAAGGCGGCTGACTTGAAGTTTGTGCAGGTACCCAAAGGTCAAGCCCAGCGGTGTTCCCTCAGGATATAAGCAGTCCTGAGTGATCTCCCCTGACATCACCCACTCCTTGTGGCACCAGTTGCTTTCCTGTGGAATGTTCTAGCTGCCCCAAGAGTAAAGAGGGAGCTGGAGAAAGAGCTTGCCAGGCTGCTCTCCATCCTTTAACAGCAATCCTGCTTAAGGGGAGAAGTCCAAGCTGAGCTCAAATGTGTAAATGGAAGAGCCGTGCACAGGAAGGGTCAGTGGGAAGGATGATCCAGGAACCATTGGCCTGGCAGCCTGAGCTTGCTACCGCGGAAGGCCTTGGAGCAGATCCTGCTGAGTGCCATGCCATGGCATGTGCAGGGAGCCAGGGGGTCTGCTGGAGGGTGGGAAAGCTCTGTGGAGGGATGGGAACAGCTGGGGGTGCTGGTGGGGTGTTGAGGAGTTCTGTGAGCGTGTTTTGGGGGCGTTGGTGCAGGTGGGTGTGTTGGGGAAGGAGTTGTCTGGAAGTGAGAGGTCTAGGCTGGAATTTGAGTCAGTTTGACGGCATCATCCATGGTTTGGCACAGCCTTGGTTATGGAGGACATAAGGAATATCTGTGACTTTTCCTGTTAGTGGTCCTGGTCTGCATGCAAAAAAGAAGAGGGGAGAGCTGTAATTTATTGGCCGCCTAGATATCTGTACCAGGGGGAGGATTAGCCTTTTTGCAATCAACTCAATTGTTTGGACGACTTTTGTAATACTGAGTGGACTGCCATTCCTTGAGAGCTTTAATCCTTCAGAGAATTAGGATATTATCATCCCTCCATAGAAAAGCAAAGGTTTGCAAACCAAAGAATGGCCTGTTTTTTAGCCTCCGTGTAGTGTTATATTTTGCAAAGTGACTCTCGATGAATGATGTTAAGGTAAAGGGCTTGCTGCTTTGAGATGGGAAGCAAACTTGCACATCTTTCATATTCTCTGGCCATTCCAATTAATTGGTGAAGTCCACCAGATCCTTCTGTGCCTTCCCAACAAAGATGTTTTTTGAGCAGCATGAAATGACTTCAATGGGAAAATAATTCCAATTAATGTAATTAATCTGACCAAGACTAAGAGTTGCCAGCAGTTGTTCCAGATGCTCCTGCCAACAGCCCCTGCAGGAAGGTGCCCAGCCCCCAATGCACGTGGGCTTTGGCTGCTCTCTGGCACAGAAACCCCCCAGGGGCACAGGTCTCTGGGGCAGGAGAAGGGCACCAGCGCTGCCAGGGCTCGGCTGGGGTGGCAGGTCTGCCTCGGTGGGGACTCTGCCACACTTGCTGATTTCAGTGCTGCCAGGCCCCTGTACAGATTCTCTGCAAGGCCCCATGCCCTTCCTGCTGCGGCTGCCTCGGCAGCCCTGGGGGCTCCTTCTGCTGCCCTGAGCCTGCAGAGCAGGGCAGTGTTTGCTGATGGTTTGAGGCGTTCCTAAAGATCCTGTCATGCTGTCTTAGACACTTTGGGCAAGGGATTCCTTCCAAGCTGGGCCACTTTGGGGGGGATGGGAGCGGAACCAGGGCAGGTGGCAGTCAGTGCAAGGGCCCTTTGTGACACGGTGCAGCCTGGTAACCATGGAATGGAAAGGGACAGGGTGTCCAAGGGCCCTTTGTGACACAGGGTGACATAGGGGCTGGTGATGACAGGGCAACGCCACAGTGCCCAGTGCACGTGACGGGACAGGACGCGCCGGAGCGGTGCTGTGAGGAGCCCCCACACAGCGCACTCGTTTGTGTCTTACCCGGAGTTTTTCTAAGGCGTTTCTTCTACAGGTGACCTCGTGGCAAGACTGCGGGCCTTGGTGGCCCGTGGCTTTCTGTGGAGACTTTTGTGGCAAAATGGTTAGGCGAGAAAGGCCATGACTGTACAAACTTACTAGAGATAAAACATAACTAGTGCAGAGATAGTCTCAAGGCCGGATTGCCCTTGAG
This sequence comes from Poecile atricapillus, assembly GCF_030490865.1. Lineage (NCBI taxonomy): Eukaryota > Metazoa > Chordata > Aves > Passeriformes > Paridae > Poecile > Poecile atricapillus. The sequence continues at coordinate 11,463,312 of NC_081267.1, read as the reverse complement.
ATGTGGGGAGGAGAACAAGAATGTGGTAAACAGAACGAAAAAGAAGGAACAGGGACGGTCTGGTAATCGCAAGAATGCAGAGGCAAATAGCTATGTTTCGTAGTGTCATAGATAGCAGAATAACCAATGATGAGCTATACTTTTGCAATATGTATGAGCTAATTAAATCATGTATTTAAACACGAGTGTAAAGATCAATAAACGAGATTTGCTTGACGACCACCTGGTGTCTGCGTCTCCCTTCTCCGACAAATGGTGACCCCGACGTCGACCCCCTGCTGAAAAGAAACCGGGGGAGTGAACGCGCCACGGTCGGTGAAGTAGTGTTGGGGCCCGATGCACCCGGGTCGGTGCTAAACGACGAAGGGAAAGCACCCTCAAGGATCACATCGGTGGTCTTGAGCCATACGTGCTGCCGAAGCCGGAAAGGTGCAACAGCGCTGACGACAAAAATGGACAGGCAAGCAGCATATAATTTATTTTTGGGGTTATTAGATAAGCTAGGGGTTAGAGACATAAATCCTAGAAAAGACGTACCGAGATTGCTAGCATGGGGTCACGCGAAGGGTTGTTTTTCCAACCCGCACACGGTACATGAATTGAGTGAGTGGCGTAAGTTAGGAGATGTGTTGTGTAAAGCAGTTTTAGAAGAAGATAAAACAGCAAAAAAGTTAGGAAAAATTTGGCGAGTTGTGTATAATATTCTATTGAAACATCAGGCAGAAAAAAGAGCGGCTCAGCAAGCAGTAGAAGCCTATAAAAAGAATGCACGGTATGGAGATCATAAACCTCTAGCGCCAGGTGTCTCTCAAGTAATTATACCTGCTTCTAGCAGTTTGGGCACAGATGATTGTGCTTGGCCCTCGGCACCCCCTCTCAATGAGTCCACAGAGGACGCTGAAGTGCCTGTCGTAGCCACCTCTGATATTAAGGACCCTTCAGCCCAATCTGTTAAGCCTGGAATGCGTAGTTCACAATCTCCGCCAGAGCCAGATCCTGTCCCTGGGGCAGAGAGTGACCTGTGGGAGGAAATGGCTAGACAGAGGAGAGAAGCATGGAACGCATTGGCTAAGCATGGGCTAGAGAGTGGGGATGAAGTCACCGTGGAGGCGGCAAGGACGTGGGCTCTGCCTGTAGTTTACACCCCGGGGGTAAACCAACAAAGACAAGCTATTCAGTTAGGGACCTATACACCTCTTGATTGGAAGTTATTAGCTCAGCTGCGACAGACAGTGAGTCAATTTGAATTTAAGAGTGAACCAGCTAAACAAATGATAGACTACATATTTGATACGCATTTGCTAACTGTCAATGACTGTAGAAGCATTGTGAAACTGATGTTTATTCAACATTAGCAGCTGCTGTTTAACGCACATTGGCAAGCTTTAGTTCAAGAGTCAGTTGCAGTTCAAAGAGGACCAGGTGATCCATTACAGAGAATTATAGGAAAAGAAAATAATGAGAAAAAAGTTCCACAGGGAACGCTGAAACAACGAACAGAATCTGTTCAGTTATGGCAGGATGTGATACATCCAGAACTATTTGCTTCATTTTTGGAGTCATTTTTAACATTGCTATCTTATTTAAGTTCCATCTTTACCACCCTGGAAGAAAAGAAGCCAGATTTAGACTGGTTTCCACCCGAACCAGGAAGATATGAGGGAGCGAGGTGAGCGCAGGGAACAAAGGCACCCTGGGGGTAGAAGCAGCGCAAGAAAAGTTCCAAGGCCTCTGATCGCCGTTGTTAGCACCTGGCCGTGAGAGACTTTTCGTGTAAAATCGCCTGCTTTTGCATAATCATGCCCTTTTTTTTTTTCCTCTATCAGCAAACAACAAGAAAAATTGAGAGAAAAAACTACATTTGTTAAAGTTAACTTTGTGAGGCTTTTTTTTCTTTCTCTCCGTTTTTCCTCGCTGCGAGAATATGTGGAGAATGTGAAGAAAGATAAGAGCAGAGCTGCAGCAGCAGCAGAGTGGGCAGTCCACCCCCCCCCCGCTCTCTCTTTCGAGGGGGGCACTGGGACGGTGCCTGGTTTGTTGCAGTCGTGATTTATTGGGTTTTCAAAATGCTTTTATATACCATTGTAGAGTTAATTTTGTGTTTTAAGTAATTATGAGTTTATGCAATTGCAGTTTTTAGAATTTTACTAGAGAAATTATTGTGGTTTTTTAAAAGTTAAAAAAAAAAAAGTGTTTAAGGTAAATACTAACAGAAGTTGCCTTGCAATAATTAGTTTTAGAATCCAAGGTTAAAATATGGTGTGATTTATAGCTTTTAGGAAAACCTTCCAATTAATGTTATCTACAAAAGAGATTTGTGGTTTAAAAAAAAAAAAAAAAATAATTAGTCAAAAGAATTTTACTGTATAAGACAAAGTTAAGTTAAAGTATATATTATCTATTTGTTTGGTTTTTCCACAATTTTAATAAGGAAATTTTAATGTGAGTCTTTTGTTATATAAACACATATAACTGTATATATACCAATTTGGATTTTAAATTTTAGTTTAAAAATTAAACTTAATGTTTTTGAAAAGTGCTACAAAAGCTGGATGACAACTTACCAAATCGCATGTTGTTGTGGTGGTTTTTCTTCAGAAAAACTGCACTTTAACATCCTAACCAATTTAAGCATATACTAGGCAAATTTCTATTATGAATAAGTATTTTTAGTAACATTTGCAGTTATTGTGAATTATTTTCAAAGCTAGATGACATAGAATTGTGATGTGTTTGTTATATCTTTATAATCTTTATAGTAAATTTATGTTATTGTTATATTGTGTTTAAAAAGTATATATTAAACTTTTAGTTGCTTTTTTGTAATAACAGAATAAGATTAAGTTAAATTTTCATTTACTATAGATTAAGTGCTAATAGAATTAAAGATAGTCAAGTTTTATAATGTTTAGGCTTCAATGTTTTTAAGTTTTAAATTTTCAGCTTTAAGTTTTCTAACTTAGATATTCTTTTAAGGTTAAGTTTATTATTTCCTTTTGTCATATATAATTATTGTTAGGTTTAAATATTGTTTAATTGAAATTGTTTTGTGTTTTTTTAGAGACACTTGTTTAAACTGCAAAGTATAGTTGTTTTCCTAGAGAGAAAAAGACGGCCACAGCTGAGACAGCTGTGATGAAACACTGATGAACACCTGCTTGTGGATAGAAGTGAATGCAGTCTATGACACCCTTAACTTCATCAGGAGTTCTATTGGTTGTTGCAATCTTTGCAGTTTTGTTTGTCATAGCTTTCTTATTTTCAGTGTTTCCAGAATTTTAAGAAGATGTACCATTGCTGAAGGTCAGCTGCCATGGGAGAGGCTTCAGATTAAACCAACTGCTGCATAGTTTAATTGGTCTGGTACCTGAGGCTCCTGATCATTTGCTTTATACAAATGCATTTTAACAGTTTGCTATGCTGTAAGCATCTCATAGCTGCTACTATTGAGAACTTTGTTTTAGAAATATGTTAAGAGGCATCTTTCCAGTTTAAAGCCTAGGCCCTGGCCAAGCCTTGACTTTACCTGGACAGAATGTTTGCCAACAGATCCAGATATTTTTTGTCTCAAAACTGTATTTGAGTCACTTTTTGACTCAGCAATTTGACCCTATTAATATAACAGCTGAATCAATTTTGAAGTGAGCTTGGAGAGTCATTTTCCGGAGGTGATGATCCAATCCTTCACTAATTTTTGTTTTTGTTTGTTTGCTAACTATGGGATGCTAGTGCAGTGTTTTAATAATTAATAGCAGTTTTATATTATATATGTTATTAATAATGTTTAAGATTTAATTAATTTTTAACTAGTATAAGTTCTTATTAATTGTGTATATAGTTTTGTGTTAATGTTAAACAGAAATGCATCTCATTTTTATTTTTTTTTAAGAAAAAACGGGGGAAAATGGATGCCCCACAAGCATTTAATTAGTGTAATTTATTAACTTCAAAAGGAGAGAAGTGCCTGTGTTTTGTTGGCAGGTTCAGAAAGGTCACCTGTCCATCTGACCAGACTGTCAGCCTCTGAACACACGAGATCCAGTGAATAGAGATGTCATCACACAGCCTTGGTACTCCAGACATGGATCAGAAGTGGACCTGTCAGGACACAGTTGTGTCTGAACACTATATAGACAGTTGCCAACAGAAATTTTATGTTGTTATTATGATGTTGTGTCTTTACCAATTTTTCAGGTATCCTTTGTTTTAAGATTTAGAAGGATCTGAAGAACCACTTGAACATCAAAGCCCTCAGTCACCGATCAACTGCCAGCTGACATCACGAGAGCAGTGAACGTTCCAGGACTGAATTGTGCTGGAGAAATTCTGTAGAAGATCTAAGAAGTGTAGAGACTCCATTTAACTATATATAAAGCAAATTGTAATTGTGTGTTTATCCTTTTAGCAAATTGTTTTCATGCTTAGACTATATATATATAGAGCACGTGTGTTAAAAGTAGTTAGATAATAGTTTAAGATAAAGTGTTTAGAAGTATGTATAAAAAATAACATTAGAATTTTTAAGACTAATATACCTTATATTTTAGCAAATTAATTATTCATAGAGAGGGGGGAATATGTTGTAGTCTAGGGCATTGCGCTGCGGAAGAATTCGGGATTGTAACGGGAAGCTGCTAGACCCCCTCTCTGTTAGGATAGCAAAACCTGCAATTAGCCAATTGCACCCAGGTGTGACGTATGCAGATGGGAGTAACACAGTGACCCCCAGGCTATAAAATGTTAAGTTTCCCTGCAATAAATTGCCATATTGCCATCCATCACATTGATACAGTGGAATATGGACCGCGCGGCTGAGGATAGCCGCCCATGCTGGTTCCAGCCAGGGTACCAGCCTTGCTTTGACCCCGACATATGGTACCGAAACCCGGGAACAAGAAAAGTGAGACAAAAAGAAAGCAAAGATACCCTGAGTTAAGGAGCAGCGGTCAAGATAGTGAGTCTATTCTTGACAAGAGAGCCTGGGCCCAGAAAGATGATAAAATCATCGAAAAAGGTTAGATTGTAAGTTGTAAATTAATTAAGTCGTAAACCTAATTTGCTTGTTATTACAAGGCGTTGAGTTGTCAAAGTCATAAATGAGTTTGTAAGGTTTATCCACCCTAAGGTGTGGGACAGATGTACTAAAACACTTGCCAAAAAGAAAACGGGGGAAGTGTGGAGACTTTTGTGGCAAAATGGTTAGGCGAGAAAGGCCATGACTGTACAAACTTACTAGAGATAAAACATAACTAGTGCAGAGATAGTCTCAAGGCCGGATTGCCCTTGAGATGTGGGGAGGAGAACAAGAATGTGGTAAACAGAACGAAAAAGAAGGAACAGGGACGGTCTGGTAATCGCAAGAATGCAGAGGCAAATAGCTATGTTTCGTAGTGTCATAGATAGCAGAATAACCAATGATGAGCTATACTTTTGCAATATGTATGAGCTAATTAAATCATGTATTTAAACACGAGTGTAAAGATCAATAAACGAGATTTGCTTGACGACCACCTGGTGTCTGCGTCTCCCTTCTCCGACAGCTTTCCCGAGGCTTTTCTTTTGCAGGGGCCTGCGGGGCAAGACTGTGGGCCTTGGTGGCCCGTGGCTTTCCCGAGGCTTTTCTTTTCCAGGTGCCTGTGGGGGAAGACTGCGGGACTTGGTGGCCCGAGGTCTTCCCAAGACTTTTCTTTTGCAGGTGCCTTCAAGGCCAGACTCCGGTACTTGGTGACCTGGAGCTTTTCTGAGGCATCTCCCATCCTTCTGACCTCTGTCCTCAAGGTGAGACTGTGGGACCTGGTGACCACAGTCATTTACGAGGAGTCTCCAGTCATTGTGGCAGGAGCCCTCGAGACCCGACTGCAGGACTTGCTGTCCTGTAGCCTTCCTGAGGCTTCTCTCTCGCAGGTGCCTTCAAGGCACAACTGCACAGTTTGTTTTCTCAGAGATTTCCCAAGGCATCTCTCTTTAAGGTACCTTTGAGGCAGGATTTCATCATGGCAGGCAGATTCCTCAACCTGTTCAAAGTGTTCCGACGGAACAGAAAGACAGACCCTGGAGCTGCCCCAGCACAAGAGCCGGGAGAGCTGGAGCAGTTCCAACCACTGCAGGATGGTGAGTGGCAGAGCTGGGCCACAGGGCTGATGGCTGCAGCCAGCTGGATCACATCCATCCCATCCCATCCCATCCCATCCCATCCCATCCCATCCCGTCCCATCCCGTCCCGTCTTATCCCGTCCCGTCCCGTGTGGACATGCCCAGGGAGAGGACAGAAGAGGGGCTGGGACTGATCCCCACCAGAGACCGTGCTCCATCTCCTGAGCAACCCCAGGGCTGTCCCTGCCTGGGGACTGCAGGGCTGGGCTGTGTTCTCCGGCCTCTCCCGCAGCCCCTCAGCTCTGGCTGCTCTTTGACAGATGCAGCCATGGACAAGAGACAAGAGCAGGAGCCCGCCCGCGGCCGCTTCCGCAAAACACTGAAGGTACCTGCAGCCATCCCCACCTGGGCTGGGCCTGCTGTCACTGCTCAGCCCAGCTCTGCACTTGCAGCACTCCATGGAACATGCCTCTCTTCCCTGTCCTTTGTTCATTCTGCACAGAGGTTCCGCAAATTCCTGCGCATTCAGCGTAGAAACAACAACACCACAGCAGCAACTGAGGGCGCAGCTGAGTCTGACTCCGGGCTGACCGAGCTCCAGGCAGAGCCTGATGTCAGCCCAGATTCAGCTGAGCCCTCAGAAGTTTCTGACACTGCAGTGAAGGATGACAGGGCAGAGGCTGACATGGCAGGGACTGAGGATGTGGCCATTCCAGATGATGACAACGGAGAGACTCAGGGCATCGCGAATGCTGACAGGATACCCACTCCCACTATAAGCCAAGAGCTCGTATGGGATTATTTCAAGGACCCTCGTGTTTCTTCTGACATTGTTGACAAGAGAGCTGCTTCTTCTGACCAGCAGGTAGCCAGCCAGGGGCCAGAACTGGAAGTCTCCCAGGATCCTGTGCCCCCTCAAGCCACATCCACAGGGCCCCCTCAGCCTATGAGGCCAGCAGAGTGTGATGGGACGGTAAGCACTTCTTGGGGGAAGCTGGGGAAGTTGCTGCCTTGGACAGCTCTCCAAGTCTTCCCCATTCCTCTTCCAGGTGCCAGCCACGGTGAGGAACATTTACCAGAGTCTGGTGTCCCATGTCCTTGTGGATGTCAGTCAGCAAACTGACATCGTGAGGCTGGCTGAAGAAAACCCTATCGATGTGGTGCTGACCCTCCTGCGCTGTGCCCCATCGTGTGACAGGTATGGGGCCCACGTTCCTTGAGAGCTCAAGGCTCACCAGCCTTTAGGGCCCATCGCCATGCACAGCCTGTCCAATGGGCTCTGCCCAACAGGCAGAGAGCTCCAGGAGCCTTGGGCCCCTCTGTTTCCTGAGGCTGCTGCCAATGCTCCCTCCCTGCCCCTCAGGGCACCGGGGCTCTGTCACCTGGGACCCCACAGCTACACAGGGCATGGCTCTGTGACTGAGACACCCCTGACACAGCGCTCTGATCCTGCAGAGCTGCTGCAGTGATGTGGAGAGTCATAGGCTCATCAAGACCAGCAGTGGAGAAAGTACTGCTCTGTACTTGCCTGTACTGCTCTATGTGATGGGCAAGTGGCCCCTTTGCAGCACCTGCACCTCTGATGGGGACACCAAGGACATTTTTCCCTTGAGCGTGAGTTTCTGGAGCTGACCTTTGATCACCTGGAGCTTGCTTCCCCAGGAGCTCTCCGTTCTCTCCCCGCCTCACGCACTGGGCTGAAACCTGAGCTAGGGGAAGGCTCAGGGGACACCAGGCCCACTGCTCCCCATGCATGTCCCCTCGGGCCCTGCCCCATGGACAGCTCGGCACTGAGCGCTGTCTTGGTGTGCTTCTTTTGCAGGCAACTCTGGTGCTCTGGGTGATGGTCCACATGCCTCAGTGCCATGACGCGATGATCATTTATACCCCTCGCCTGTTTGTGGCTCTGCTGTTCCAAGTTGTCATCACCACACAGCTGATGCCACCAGTGGAATTTGACAGCTTCTGGAAAGCATGCCAGGAGCAACACCGCCTTCCCAGCAACCCCAACAGGTGCCAGTCCTCCTGTCCTTCCCATGCCCTTGTGGCTGACACCAGTGCACCCAGTGTGACCTGAGCTTTGCTCTGCACACAGGTTTGCAGTGCAGGCCATGAAGGCTCTGCTCTGCCGACTGGGGTGTACCGAAGAGTTGATGGCTATGGAGCTCAAGGGTGTCTGGGACACGCTGCTCTATGCTGACACCCAGCACTATGCCGTGGGTCTGCTGGCCAGGTGAGAGCCCCTTCCCCCCACTGCCTCTGAAACTTGTGCCCTGTGCCACTCATAGTCCCCATGGTCATGGCCAGAAGGCCTTGTCACTGAGGGATGGCTGAGTAGACTGGAAACGGCTGAGAGAGGAGGGTGCCCAAAAGAAGCCACATCCCAAAGCACCCACGATCCCTCCAAGGATGCTGGGGAAAGGCCAGATCTCTGTGAGTCATTCATGGCAGAGATTTTTTCCCCCCACCTCAAGTCATGGTGCTGTTTTGCCCCCGACAGGGAGATGTGCCGTGGATTGGTCCCCCTCCGTACCAGCATTGCAATCCACCTGCTCAAGGCACTCACCAGGGATAAGCCACCCTGGGATCTGCCCTTCCTGGCATTCCTTGTGGAGGTGAGCCCGATGGCCAGCACTACCTCACTGAGCTGCCTGCCAGCCCTGTCCCCTTGCAGAGCCACAGCTGCCTGGGACGGTGCCTGCGCCAGTTCCAGGCTCCTGCTGGCCGGCTCCCCTCTCACTGCCCTGTGCCTTTCAGGTCCTCGAGTATTTAGATTTGACTAAATATGGTGACTGTGTCTTTGAGATTATGTCAAGGCAGCTGCAGAGTAGGTGCCGGCAGAGGTGTTGCCTGGCACTCAGAGGCCTCAAGGTGCTCAGCAAGGATCCCTCAATGGTGAGAACGGGGCAGCAGCTGAAGCTGTGCTGGGCAAAGCAGCCCCTTGGGCTGGCTGGGCTTCAGGAACTGAGGCAGCTGCTCCCAGCTCTCCTGCCTCACCTGCCTGAGTGCTTTGGGACAGGCCTTTGACCTCTGGGCCCAGCAGCAGCAGGGTGGGGTTGCAGTGCCAGGGCGTTCTTGGCGCTGCAGCCGTTCAGGGCTTCCAGCACAGCCTTGTGTTCCAAACAGGCCATAAGAATGTGCAGCCTGTCTCAACGCCTTCAGGACCTGCTGGGTGATGCAGATGGAGATGTGGTTGGCATGGCCCTCCGTGTGTTGCTCAGCATGCTCAAGAATAAAGACATCGGGATATGCAGCACCACTGCGCCAAACCTGGCTCAGGCACTCGTGCTGCTCTTTGATCACGTAAGGCTCTATGCCCCCAGCCACGGGCATTGGCTGCTGCCCAGAAACTTTGTGTCTTACAGATTTCTGGGCCTTTGTCCAGTCGAGCCTGGAGGAATTGGTATTAAGGTCTTTTTCTCTTCTTTTCCTCCAGGACCACAGCCATGTGCAGTTGCTCTCCCTTGAACTCTTCTTCAAGACAATGGACTTGGTAGTGGATGAGGGAAAGAAGCCTCTGGAGAAGATTTTGAACCAGAGCCTGCTTCCACTCTTCATCCACTGCCATGATGAGAACTGGCGTGTGGCGAAGGTGAGGTTTGCTGTGGTGCCGGTGCATCCCTGGGAGGGGCATCGGCTTCCTCCTGTCCTGGAACCTCCCAGGCTGCAGCTTCCTCTGGGCCCTGTCACCCAAACAAGAGTCCTGTGCCCTGGGCTGCAGTGCCATCTCTGCATCTCTGCTGCTCTCCAGGCCTCTCGGGAAACGCTGCTTCATGTGGCTGAGTTCCTCAAGAGGAGGAATTTGAAGCAGCTGGTGAGGAAGGAGGAGCTGTGGATGTTTGCCGAGTGTCTGGTAAGAACGGCCTGGAGAAGCCCAAATTTGAGAAGCCCCCAGTGCTCAGTGTGTGGGGCTGGCAGCTGTGGCCCCTGCCCAGGGCTGCACCCAGGGGCGCCAGCCTGAGCCCCACACCCCGCTCGCTTCCCAGGGCTGCACGGCTTTTTCTCCAGGCTCCTGTGGCCCCAAGCCGGCTGCCGATGGAGCTTCAGCCCACTGGGGCTGCGGGCCGGGCCTCAGGGCTGGGCGGGCACGGGAGGCCGGGGCTGGCCGCAGGCAGCGCCCGACCGAGGGGCAGAGCCCGCGCCAACCCTTCCCTCCTGCCGCTCTCTCCAGCTGGCACAGGACGAGAGCCAAGCGGCCAAGCACCTGCGCCGGGCCCTGCCGTACCTGGACAGCCCACAGGAGTCCCTGCGAGAGGCGGCCGTCAGGTTCATCGGTGAGCCACGAACCCGGGCTCCCTCCCCGCCCCGCCGCAGCTCGGCCCCGGCCCCGGCTGCTGCCCCGGCAGCGGCACCCGGGCCCGGCGCCCTGGAGCCCCGGCTGCCCTCGGGGCTGCTGCCGGCCTCTGGCAGCCGTGCCCTTGGGCTGAGTCAGGATGCGGCAAGGGCTGGGGCTGAGCCCTGCCGGGGCGGGAGGCCGTGTGGCCCCAGGGCTGGCAGCGCCGCTGGCAGGGAGCTGTGCTGCTGGGGCCCTGACAGGCTCTGTGTTCCCAGGGATGGCCGGAGAGCACCTGAGGGTGTAGCAGGAAGAGCTGCAGGCCCTCATCGAGGGTGAGTGAGGGCTGGCAGTGAGGGGCTGGCACTGGGGGAGCTGCAGTGCTTAGGCAGGATGCTGCAATCCCTGCCCCGGCTTCGGAGGTCTTCTCTCCCTGTGTGGACACCTTGCTGGTGTGGGAATATCACAGAGAGATTTCAGGGATGTGGGGGGCAGATTTGGGTGGGGTGGCCAGGACCTTGCAGCTGATCCTGTTGGCCCTTTACCTCTTGTGGCCACAGCAAGAGCAGGCTGGCATGGCCCTGGCAGCACTTTCTCCTAGGATTGCCACAGATCTGGGCTCTGATCGTGGCTCTGTTCCCCTCTCTTCCAGCACTTCAAGCCCTGAGAAGAGATGACAGCCCTTCTCAGAGGAACACAGTTTTTCACCAGACATTTATTGAAAAAACAGCACAAGTTCACTCGTCTGCTGCTTTAGGAGAACCAGTCTTTGTATAAGATGCCATGGAAGATGAGACTACCCTGAGACCAGAAGAGACCAGCTGGAGCTCCAGGCTCAGCTGACAACTGGCACAGCTGAGCCTGTGGGAAGCTCGCATGGCTTCAGCCCTGTCCCTGCCTGTAGATAGCTCTGTCCCTGCATCCCTCAGAAACTGCCCATCCCTTCTTTTTCCCTCCAGTTTCCCTCCCTTTTGAATACCTCCCTCCCTGCGGCCCTCAGACACTGCCCATCCCTTCTTTTTCCCTCAATTCTCCATCCCATTTGATAGCTCCCTCCCTGCAGCCCTCAGACACTGACCATTCCTTCTTTTACCCACCAGTTTCCCTCCCTTTTCACAGCTCCATCGCTCAGTCCTCAGACCTTGCTCATCCCCTTTTTTGCCCCTCAGCTCATCCCTTTGCTTCACATCCCATCAATAAACAGTTTGGCTTTTTCACTAAACCTGCATCTCTGTGGAGTTGAAGGGTCACATATCCAGAGCACTGTGACACACAGGCCCCTCCTGCCGTTCTCTCCTGCACTGTGTTTTGTGCAGAGACGCAGAGGAACGAGCACAGATCAGGCTGGAAAGGTCCCTGTGCTGAAGGTCCAGTTCCACAGCACTGTGGAGTTTAAGGTTTAACTGAGCACCTTGAAGGCCTTGGAGTTTGGAAGAGCCAAGCTGAGTATGCCCTGAACTCGGCTGTGAGGGATTCTGTGGCAAGCATGCTCAGAGGGTAAAGGAGCTTGGAATGCCTGAGTCTTTCTAGAACAGCTTCCTGAAAGCACAGCAACGCTCCATCCCTGGACAGGATCAGGGAGAGGGCAGGACTGTTAGAGCCAGCAGAGAGATGGGGACTTCAGATGGCTCTTCTTTAGAATGCTGTTTATTCTATCGACTAGATTACAGCAGGGGGTCGTGGCTCAGCCTACAGCTGCTGGCTATAGGCAAGCCCTGTGTCCTGAAGCCCACTTAGTTCTGGTTACAGTGCATTATATTGCTTTCTTTTGCTGTGTGTATCATTACATAACAACCAATCAGCATCATACACAATACCTTTACATGTACATAGATCCTATAAAAACTGCTGAAATTACCATACTATATTTGTGACTACTGGTGCCGCTGAAGATGAATAGATCACACGGACACAGGTCGAGGTGTGGTGAAAGGAAGAAGAGTGTTTGTTTTTCTTCCCAGGATTTACAGGCTTCTGACCACAGCCAGGGATTGGATGGTCAGGATAACACTTTCTCACTGCACTGGCCATGAGAGATGCCCATCACAAGACATGTAACAGAAAGAATGTACACATACCTATGTTTACAGTTACTGTCCTGGGAAAGTCTTTAGAAAACCATGTCAGCAAGCTCAGAAGCTGAGTTTTCAGGGCAACAGACTACCAAACATTTGAGTTAGTAATTACATGTTAAACTCTGAAAGCTGTTTTGCAGTGGAAAATTCTTTTTGCTTTGGTAAAAAATGTCTTTCTGTCTGCCTATGCTTTTTTACTTGGTAGAAAACATGTTTTGTTTGAAGACCACTTAAAGCTGTTGGACTTCATCCATAAAACCTCCTTCTAACTGATTAACCATTGTTCTAAACCTTCCATCTCGACTAAACCTTTGTTCTCTCGGTGGTTTTGGCAGTAAGTGGCCCTACAAATGTCTTTTTATATATCCAAGCTTGCTTTCATTTCTAGAGAACCTTCCAGTAAGCATTCGTATCTGTGAAACTTTTCTGTTAAATTCTCATCCTTCCTAACATCTCCCCTGGCCTGATGAACAACACAGATGCTAGAAATTGTCTTATCCATCATTTGTGCACACATTGAAGTATACATGTGTCACAATCATGAGAGGTTTGTTTGATCTCAGAGTGCATAAAGGACACCAAGGGATTTCAGTTTAAATCACAACAGCAATAATGCATCTTTATTTTAGTGCCAGCATCATGGCTTATGCAATGGATGAGAAGGAAAGTAAGAGAGAGAGAGAGAGAGAGAGAGGAATAAAGAGGCAAAGTAAAGAGAGAAAACAGGGGGGAGGTATCACTACCAATGGACAAGATGGGGTCGCCAGTGTCTCCTTCCGTGGGGAACTCACTCTCTGAAAGCAACTTAGAAAAGTCACCTTTAGAGTCTCAAGTTTCAAGGTGAGGGGCAGTTGGCCAACAGGTGGGGAGATGTATAGGCTATTGTGGTGTGACCCGTTGCTCTGGGAAGCAGGTGTGAGGCACTGAACAGGCCCCGCTCCTTACAAGTCCCTGCTCAGCAGCAGGAACGAAGGCAGTGTACCGTGGCAGCACAGCAAACACCTGCAAACAATCACTCTTGTGCTGTAGGTCGAGCACACCTTCAAACAATGGCTTAGCAAGCATCCACTTCAACCAGGCCAGAACCCCTGCACAAAGTCCCCTGGGCTCTTCAGGGTCTTGGCCTCTGTTCTTGCCATGCTCGTGAGGCAAATGAGGGAAATTTCAGACCGTTCCTTACACCACCCCGTGACTCACGATCAGCGTCAAGAGGGCTCCTTTGTAGTGTTGTTACAAAGTCTTCAGGTCTCATCAAAGCTTGGTAGCATACCCCGGAAACCAGAGAGAAAATCAGACAGAAAAAGTAAAGTAGGAAAAAGATAAGGGCAAGAAAAAAGGAAAAACAAAAGCAAAGAATCCATTTTCAATTAAAATATACATTCAACTTCTTATTACAAAGAATAAGCAATTTCAATTCATCCAATACAATCCAAATAAACAATTTCAGGCAATTTCTTTATCACAAGGGCTGATTTCCTATTTTTACTTTTCCAAAATGTCAATTAAATCCTGCTGAAGCAACAATTGCTTTACCAGAGTGAGGTTCATCCCAATAGAGGTAGGCAATAGATGGTGGATCAGTGTGTAAATGGACCGTAAAAGGTGGCAAGAAATAACTGGGACTACATAAGAAAAATCACTTCCTGCAATCTTAGTAAAATTACAAACAGAAAAATTTGAATGATTTTTTTGTATTCACTAAGATTTCTAGAAGTACACTATCACAAGCAGTTCTCAAACATGCACATCCATGTCCTATATGATACTGATAACATCCCCAGTTGTGGTAGCCAATTTGTTCATCAGCTCTTCTAAATCAATACTATTCAAAATTCCCAATCCTATTCCCACAACACAGGTCATGATCTTGTCATTCGTTTCTTTGAAGGATTACGATTTCACAACCAGGTGTCTGCCTCTCAAAAGAAGTTTGCAAAAAAGGTGAACAACCTGGCTGAACTTCTGAGACATTGTTTTGCATTAGCAATTTGACTTGGTTAAGCGACCACACCAAATTAATCAATATTTGTTGTTGGCCAGTTTTTCTGATTATATATGGCCCGATTTCAAAATTTCTCGGGCTCAGTATAACTGGTGGTTGGGTGGTGGTAGGTGTAGGTGTCACAACATTGACATCAAGTTCTCTCCAGTATTTGGTATTGTTTTTCCCACACACGATTTGATGGGAAAATTGTACGTCAGTTAGCTTTAGCCAACTATTCTGATTTTGAATTTCACAAAACAGAACATGGCCATGAGGTCCCATGCCATAACTGTATACAGGTTCAGTGAGGATTCAGCATTTAATTTTCAGGTTATTGTCACATCATCACCTTGCGTTCCCATAAAGGCAGGGAAAACATTATGTTTGTCATCCAGCACTGGGGGGTGATTACACCATGGTACATGATTACTGCACTCAGTATGGGTTTTGCCACAGCACTGACTTTGAGTCTATAAATTAGACCTTTCAGACCTGACTGATGTGTCAGGTCATTTTGCCAATTACATGTTACAGAGGTTGATTTGGTTCAAGTGAAATGATACCAACAGTCAGTAGATTGGTTTTTACAAAGCTTCGTAATTTCCACTTGTTGGTCCAGGGGTCCAGGGTATAGTAACCGATATTTTTCTGATGACAACACAGTATGAGGGGGGATTGTTTGTTCCATGACCACACTGCTGTGGCGCAGTTTTGCAATGATGTTGGGGTGCAAACTGCTTGTCACATCTGATTCTAGAAAATTTCTGGCGATTGCAACGGTGGAAGCTTTCTCGTAAAGAGACTTTTCCACTTTTCTGCATCCTACCTTAATTTCTTCACCAATTGTTCCAGTTATCACTCTGGGCCAATCTTTTCAGTCCCAACCCCAGTCATTTTGACGGTATGTACCTCGAGAGTCGTGTAGTACTACGGTCACTAGGTTTGGGTGATGGTTTCTGGGGTAGGATCCTAGAACACATCAGGTGTACCTGATGGTAGCTTCAGACCACGGCCACTCAGCTGAGTTTTGGCCATGGTGTTGTGGTAAGAGGCAGACAAGTATCTTACCATAGTAAGTACTTACTATTTAATACTAGTATTATCATGGTTTATCTGGTCTTCATGGCCCTCGGTGTTCTTCTGTGGAAAGTGAACACAACAGAGTCTGCCCCCAAAAGGCAGAAACTTAAAATGATGGAATTACCCAGCATGTGTTGATCCAATGCTCTTCCCCCAGAGTGTCGGAGGCCACCCATGCATATTTATTTGGAGAGGTTTTTAATACTAGTGGTACTTGCCCTACACTAGGAAGGTCCACCAGGGCAGGTTGTCCAGGCTAGTGTGCTGGATTCTTAGGGTCACTTGGTCCCCATAGAGTGGGAATTATGATTGGGGCTTTTGGACAAAAGGCAGCGATTTTGGGACACCTGTTTAATCCCCATCTGTCATTTACATTTTTTACAGCTTCCCTTAGCCAAAGAGCCCAGCTTCCCTCCTGTGGTTTAAGGAGTTGTTTCAGGAAACCATTGGTCCTTTCTACAATCCCGTTAGCTTGAGGGCAGTAAGGGGTGTGAAAAGTCCATTTTATTCCTTCACCTTTTGCCCAATCCTGTACAATTTTGGCAGTGAAATGGGACCCGTTATCAGATCAAATTTCTTGCGGTTTTGGGAAATATTCCAAACCACCCTTGCAATGCTTTGACAGTATTATCTCCTGTAGTTCTTTTCAAAGCTTGGGCTTGGACCAACCCACATATAATCTCCACTCCTACCAGCACAAAGTGTTTACCACCTGACTTCTTAAAGGGACCAATATAATCTACCTGCCACGCATCCCATACGCCTTTACCCTTTCTTAAGTGCATAGGTCATCTTCTAAAGGATGCCTTTCTAGTCGTCTGTGACATTACTTGCAGGCTGATATGCAAGTTTTACACATTTCCCTGGTGACAGGCCAGCCACAGGCAAGAGCTTCTTTGTACAAATCTTTGGATCCTGTGTGCCGTCTTTTTACCTGCAGCCATTCCAATAGGAACTCCAAGTCCTCTGTAATTTGTTCTTCTTTCAGACTGAAACATAAACTTTGAAGAATTTAAGATATTAGAAAAGCTAAAGCCTTAATTAAAATTACTCCTTGCTAAATCAAATTAAAATAGATAGAGAGGCCCTACTAGAATTAGGAGCTAATCATTAGCTGATAGCTAATTGTCTGTCAACCTTGTTTTGTTCAGCTGGTCTTGTAATGAGAAACGCAGAATCTTGTGAGGAACTTCAAGAACATAAGACAATTGCAAACCAGAAACTAACTGGAAACACAAAACTAGGAGCCTGGCTAGGGGTCCATTTGTCACTTTGGACTGAAAAGGTAGAAAGGTCACAACGAGGAAGAGATACATATTCCTTCCTCCTTTTGTGACCACTCCCCATAATAAGACCACCAACTCATTTCAAGGAGCAAACTGTGCATGCTTAATTGCTTCTTTCTTAATTGGCATGGGAAGCGGGGAGAGGGGAGTAACTGGGTTATGAATATGTATTTGGATTCAATATCTCAGTAAATAAAAGTCTCTATTCACCTGAACTCGGGGCCGTGTGCATTAAGGAGTGACCCTGCCCTTCGGCCCAGCACTGCCAATAAACACACACTCTGTAACCCTAATCGGTTAAAGAGTCTTTGTCCGTCTCAGCTGGATACTGATACTAGATCATATCCATATTTTGGTAAATCATTTTGGCGACCGTGGCAGGACTCTGCTCTCTCTAGCTCAGGGGCCAGCAGGAGTCCGGGACCCCCTCGGGTGCCCACCTGGAATGTTCTGGGAACATGTCTGTGTCCCCACTGACAGCGTGGAGAAAGACCAGGAAGTGCCAGAACTATGGACAAAAGGTATGTTTAAAAATTGAAACAGCTACCTTTGAGGTGGTGTACGGCCTTCACAGGGTTAAAAGGCTGTTGATAAATAGATAAAATTGAGAAATAAATAAAAGAGACATCTTTACATGCAACAAATGCCTTTGTGGTTTTGTTTGTATGTTTCCAGGGAATAATTGGTTTTAAGAGTGTGAGCTCTTAAGTTGAGAGCAGGAGGAGCAGCATAAGCTGCCGGTGGTTTGTGTTTTAAGTAGTGCCAGGAACGGCACTGGGAGTTAATAGTTTGTGTCTTGAGGTGAAACGGTGGTAACAACAGAATTGCTGGTTTGCTGAGTTTTGGGAGCCGTGGAGGCTCCCATTTTGTTTGATTTGTGATTAAAAAGTGGCCTGGTAGGTCGCAGTTTGTGGTTTTGGTCACAGCTTCGGGGACAAGAAAGGTCCTGGAGAGAGCTGTAAAGGTTGATTTTGGGTCACAGGAATTAATTTATTCTAAGTGTGGAGTGACAAAGGTAGCAGGAAGCGGTATTAGCTGCTGGGGATTTGTGTGGCCAGCTGAGGGCCGAGGGGGGCTCAGCAGAATGATTTGTGTCACAAGCTGAGAGAGGCTCAGCAGAGGTGATTTGCAGCAGCCGGTGCGCTGTTGGGCTGGTTGTTCTTGTAATATGTGTTAGTATAATTTGCGTTTTATTGTACACATATAAAATCAAGTATAAAAACAGGTTTTATGTGTAAAACATAAACAACTTGAGATTGCAAAAGCAGCTGCTGGAAAACCAGGAATTTGCAAGAAAACGACTAAGTAATTAAGATAACACTGAGTAGAGGTGGGTATGCTCAAGCAAGATAATTGCTCTAAGGACTTGGTGATTAACGCTTGATACCGACTTGATCTGATTTTCTCGGACCATGCGTCTCAATGTCGGTTTCCCTAAGAAAACTACACAGACTAAAAAAAAACCTCACCACAAGTCTACATCTCAAAGCCTGCTTCCCGAAAAACCAGTCAAACTTCATCTCCTTCTCAGAAAACTCATCAGCAGTCCAGCAGGAGAAATATGAATATCTAATGTTGCCGCTAGTGATGAATAGATCACACGGACACAGGTCGAGGTGCGGTGAAAAGAAGAGAAGAGTTTATTTTTCATCCCAGGATTTATAGGCTTCTGACCACGGCCAGGGATTGGATGGTCAGGATAACACTTTCTCACTGCACTGGTGATGAGAGATGCTCGTCACAAGACGTGTAACAGAAAGAATGTACACATATCTATGTTTACAGTTACTGTCCTGTGCAAGTCTTTAGAAAACTATGTTAGGAAGCACAGAAGCTGAGTTTTCAGGGCGACAATCTAACAACACAAAAAAAAAAGAAAAAAAAAAAAAAAAAGAAAGAAACTGCAACTGCATAGCCTCAAGCTGAAAAAACTGTATAAAACACAGCTCTCCCAAAGACAAGTTTTGAACTTCGGGGAATCAGTGTGACAAAGGCCGATTCAGAGTTCACCCATTGTCGATCCCGGGCTCAATGCTGACAGCGATTGTAGTTGTTTCCATAATTGGATTTTATAAATTTTTCCATAAAATCGTTATTGATAAAATTAGGTTGAATTTCATTTGTAACCTTCTGAAACGGGAGAGGCTTGGAACCAAAGGAAGTGCGTGTTTGAGACGTGGTATCAGCAAGGGGCGAGTGGGGAATTCCAATCTATGGTTTCGCTCTGGGAGACTGCAAGCAGCTAGAAAAGGACAAAGTGATTGGGGTGTATGTTTGATTGTATGAAACCCCTTTAATAAAATCTCCCCTTCTCCCCGTGGCTGGGTTGTGATAAGCATTTTTGAGGAGATGCTACCATCTAGTGACAGGAGTTACAACTGCTGACTGTTACCATTTTTGGATTAAGCTTACATGCCTAGGAATCAGGGGCATTGGAGAGCCAGGGAGAAAGAATTTCTGTGTTTAAAGAAAGGTTGTGATTGTAACCCTTGGATTGTGTTTCGTTGTGTAGTCTGTCAAGAGCCTTGGGTCCGACGGGTATTTAGGTGGAGGATCCCCAAGTGGGGACTCTGTTTCCTTTGTAGCACAAAAGAGAATAAAGCCACCCAGATAGCGATAAAAATCTTGCTAGGAACTGGTAAAGTAACCCATGGCAGCAGTGAGATATTTGAGTTATTAGAGCATGGTGTTTCAGGGCCCCTAAAGAAACCAATTGACATTCTTAGGGTTGAGTGTGCCCAAGATAATTGGGCACCTGAATATTACAAAGTGAAGCTCCAAAGTTGGGATAAAGAAACGTTGTGAGAAAAAGAACTTCCAGGATGGGAGCAAATGAGAGTAAAGAAATTCCTAGGAGTAGTCCTTTGGGACGGCTTTTAACACATTGGGAAGAACTAGTGAGATATGGTGCACAGAAAACAAGAGGAAGTTCTGTACACAATGGTGGCCACTATATAGGCTGGATGGGGGTGTGATGTGGCCAGTAAGTGGTATGCTGGACTATGAAACCTTATTGCAGTTAATTCTTTTCTTCTAGCATGAACACAAGTGGCTGGAAGTGACTTATGCTGATATGTTTTTACTCTCTGTGGCCACCCTGAGTGGCAGAGAGATTGTGGGATTAGACCACCATCTGATCCCTTGGTACTGGCCCCGGAGAAAGGTAACAAAGCTAAATAGGGAAAGCCCAAAATGGTGTTGTAGAACATGCTCAATTAATCAAAGATGCACTCACCCTGATGAAGTATACCAAAGAGAGGTTTTGGAATGGGAAACAGCAAACTTCCTAAGACCACCTCTTAGAATGTTAGAGAGAGGGGGGAGGTGGAAGAGGAAACAGGCTCAGAACCACCATTGCTGAGCGGTGACAGTGAGGATGAGGAGCCTGGGTCTTCCTCATCAAGTACCAAGACTTCTAAGTCTCCCCCACCAAGCCCTGTAGCATCCAGGACCCGAAAGCAGGTTAAAGAGGTTATACAAGCACCTCTGAGAGAAGCAATGACCCCTGAGGGAACGACAAGATTAGTCAATTAGTCCATGAGTCCATTTCTACAATGGATTTAGAGGTTTGGGAAAAGATTGCTAAGAGTTATTGGAGTGATCCAGCAGGCGTTGCTAAGAAACTGAGGTTTATGGTTAAGCAGCATTCACCAGATTGGGCAGATTTACAGCTACTTCTTGATGCCCTGAAAGAGACAGAAAAACTATTGGTATTAAAGATAGCTAAAGACCTAGTCGAGGATGAATGTAAGACAACACAGGAGGATGTTAAGGATGTATTTCCCCATCAAGATCCTGGCTGGAATCCCAATGAACAAGGGGGACTAAGACAGTTACAAAGATATCAGGAATTAACAGTAAAAGGGTTGGAAAGAGCAATTCCCAGGACTATAAATTAATCAGCTCTATATGCTATTAAACAAGATCCTTCTCAAACAGCTTCTGAATTTTTAGATCAACTGCATGATGCAATGTGGAAACATACCAGCCTGGACCCAGGATCGAGTGAAGGAATGAAGCAGCTAATAAATTTGTTTTCTGAGGCCCAGACAGCCAGAATCTGTAAACCCTGGTGGATGAAGCCTGGAGGGTCTTTAGCAATTGAGAAGAAGGATATAAACAGTGGATGAGAAAATTGGTGGCAGTAGTGAAGGAGGGGGAGAAAGAAAAATGTAAGCAAGGTCCACCAAAACGAGGACCACCCCAACTGGGAAGGGATCAATGTGCACTTTGCAAGACATTTGGACACTGGAAAAATCAGTGCCCAGAAGTAAGAAAAAGTGATGAACAGAGTAGAGATGATCAGAAAGGGGGAGGTTGCTCATGTAAAAGAAGACTGAAGAGGACCAGAGGGCCCTACCCCAGGGGACCCTCTGGTTATAGTCAAGCTAGGGAATAAAGAAAAAGAAGTGGAATTTCTAAGAGATACAGGAGTAACATTTTCAGTGTTGAATAAGGCTCTAATACCTGTGATAGTAAAAGGTTTTAAAATCTTAGAAAATTCAGAGACTTAGAAAGAAAGGTAGGCTTGGCAAGCCCTGGGAAAAGTAGGCCCTGGGAAAAGTAGGCCCTGGGAAATGTTAGGCCTTGTACTTGCTAAAGATCATGTCAAACTGCACCTGTGGAGTCAGTAGATGATAAATGATACAATTGTTAGATGTGATTAGCTATAATTATTGTTTATAGAACATGAGGAACAACGTTAGGGGGCTGGGGGGATCACGAGAAATCCTTGCTTGGGTAAAAAAAATGCTTACAATAAAACAGTGGAAGTTTAATAATTAATATCTAAGTTGTAAAACGATAGAGTATAAAACATGTTAATTTCAAAACCAAGATGGGTCAGATTTGGGTATGTGTACCCCTGACACCCAGAGCTCTTCAATGAAGCACCTTCATATAATCATTCCGTGATTATGTGTTCCTGAACCCTAACACCTGTAACAAAAGATTATGTGATGGTAAGGGGGACAACTGGCCAATCTGAAAAAGCATATTTTTGTAAACCTTTGAAGTATAAATTGGGAAAACAATGGGCAATTCATCAGTTTTTATATATGCCAAATGCTCCATCTACCCTCTTAGGCAGAGATTTGTTGGAGCAGTTGGAAGCAAGAATAGTTTTTCAAAATGGAGAAATTGGCTTGGAGGTAAAAGACCGACAGTATGTGGGATTGCTAAGTTTAATGCTAATAACCAAAGAAATTAAAGGGGATAATGAAAAGGAAAATTTTAGAAAAATAATGGATGAAGTATTTCCTGGGGTATGCGCCTCTGATGTACCAGGAAGAGCAAAGAACACACCACCGGTCCAAATTAAGTTGAAAGAGAAAATATATCTGGTGAGGGTCAAACAATATCCCCTGAGGATGGAGGATAAAGAAGGAATTACCCCAATTATTGAAACCTTTTTACAAATAGGGCTATTGAAGGAGTGTCAATCTAATTTAACACTCCTATTCTGCCAGTGAAGAAAAAGCCAGATGGGTCATACAGGTTAGTACAAGATTGGAGGGCCGTTAACAAGATAAGTGAGGATCTGTATCCAGTGGTTGCCAATCCCTATACCTTGTTAACCCCTTTCACATCTGAATTATCCTGGTTTATGATTTACATTTAAAGGATGCATTCTTTTGCCTCCCTCACCATGAAGCCAGCCAGAAAAATTTTGCATCTGAATGAGAAAGCCCCAAGACCGGGTGAAAAACTCAGCTCACACGGAATACCTTGCTTATAATTGTTTGCTTAATACACAGAATAATCTTGCTTATAATTGTTTAGTTTTTTGTTTTTGTTTTTTTTTTTAAGAGGGGGGAGACGGGAGAGGAAAGGGAGAAAGAAAATAGCTCCCCCCCCCTCCAAAAATTAGAGCTAATCTTCTATGTCCTGTTGTAGAAAATGGAGAGCAAAACCATCCTTGAGTTCCTGATGTCCCTGATTATCTGGATGCTCCTGAAAACATCAGCTGTGGATGCCTGGCTAGTAGCACAGCCCCAGGAGAACGTGTGGATCACCCTCGCAAAGACACTCCAACAAGAACACATGTGCTTGTCCATGGGCAGTGCCACCAACCCTCTAGACCTTTTGCTCCTGGCCCATGGACATGGCTGCGAGGAATTTAATGGACTGTGCTGCTTTGACCTCTCCAGCCCCAGTGAAGGCATCCACGCCCGCATCCAGAGACTCCAACACACGGTCCAGGAACTCCAAACTGAAAAGGAGCCCCAGTGGCTTGAGGACCTTTTTGGGAACTAAGGGCTCAAAGGATGGGTTGCCTCCCTCCTCAAAATTTTTTTTTCTTGGGTTTTCCTAGTTGTTATTATCTTCCTAAGTATGTTTTCATGTTTTAAGAAACTATCAGCTAACTCTCTAGGGGATGCCTTTTTAATAAATAAAGAAGTGGGAGTTGTGGGTACGGAGGAGCCCGCTGGGCCCGAGATACTGGCCCTCCCCTGGAGAGGAGATACTTCTCTGTAAGAGCGACACAATGTCGCTCCCAGGGGTCTTTGAGTTAGTTATGTTAAACTGTTGTGTTTCATTGGTGTTCCCCCTGCTGTCCCACCCCGATACAGGTATCTCGGGCTTCCCCCCGCCCCTCTCCTTCCCCATAAATATCCTGGGTTTTCTTCTGTTCGAGAGATTCACTGTTACCGGCACCCTTTGCCGAAGCTTTGCCTGAGTAAAGGCTTGTGCCTCGGTGGAACGCTGGACCAGCTGTCTCGTCCCTGCTTCCTGTGTTGCCTGCCACCGCCGCTGCCGAGCTGAGCTGAGCTGAAATCACTATACTATTACTGAGCTGAGCTGGAATCACTCGACTGCTCGAAGCTGCTCGCATGCGCTTCGGGCCAGCCTTTCTCAAGGCTGCTTCTGGAGAAGTCGCGGTGCTCCGGGCTTTCCGCCGCCGCGGCACCACTGCTGGTGCCGACTCCCTTGTTCGTGATGTGTGTGCTTCAACCGGTTGCCCTGGGGAACCCGCGGGTGCTGACGGCACCACTTGATCCACCGCAGAAGGCTCTGCTGGCCCGTGGTATGGAGGGGGTAAATGATCAAGGGGTTCCCAGGTTTCTGTCTTTGGTCCACCTTTTAGTTTCATTGGGAATAGCCCTACTCTGGCCGTTAACCAGAGCCTGGCATATTCCTTCTCCTCGGAGTCCGAGGGAACCTTACTCTCCACATAAGACAGTAATTCGTTGCATGTCCACCTTTCAAATGTTCCTAGTATCGGCCAAGTGAGATGGTTTCTCAGTTCCTGCCCTCCCCAAACCTCGGCACAATAATAGATCATCTTTGCTTTGGATTTCTTTTTCCTTTCGGGACAATTTTCCCAATATTTCAACATCCATCCCAAGGGACTTTCTGGTGGGATGTCTAGCAATTCCTTCGCTTTCTCGGAAGGACTCTTCTCATTACCTTTCTTTTGTAGTTTACTTTTTCTCTGCCCTATATTTAAACAAGAAATCTTGCCTGTCTTGCGTTGTGTTCGTTCTGCTTTTGCCAGGAAAATCAAAGTCTGCTAATACTCACCTCGCGGTTAGCTGCACCGGGGTCTTTTGTAGTTAGCGTTTCGATTTTCCTCTGGACCTTCTCCTAGGTCCGTTGGCTGAAAGAGTTTACTCATTCCCGAGCTCAACAGGATGTCCTCTTCCCCTTTCAGCCTCTTGTGATCGGTCCCCCGGAACTCCCTTTAGTCCCAGGTTTTACAAGCGTGGAGAGAGAGTCTTTCTCACACCGAATCGCTTCCTCCGTGGCCGGCCAATTCCCTCGTGGGAGGATGGAAACGCGGCCTTGGAGTCCGCACTCGCTCCGTGATCAGATCACGTCTCACACACACTTGCCCAATCACCCGCTCAACCTCACAATACTTACAGCAATTTTCTTGCGAGGGTGTCTTCGTGCACTGTCGACTTTTTATGAGCTATCAAACAGCGGTTTTCTCGAAGGCTCCGTGCCTTCCTGAGCTCTCTGGATCCATCTCTTTTATTGTGGTTTTTGTCTCAGCCTAAATTTGGTTCGGATGTCGGAGCGAACTGCGGAGGCTCTCGGCTCCCCAGGCCGCCAAAATCAGCGGGGGTACCCGTCCTGGACAGCGAGATTCTCTCACAGTTTTCCCGATCCGAGTCACGGCACCAATCTGTTATAAATGCAAAGGCAATTTTGGGATAAAATCAAAAAGAGAAATTTATTAATAAACAACAAAGAACAAACAACGAGAAAAAAACCACAATAAAAATGGTCAGCGCAGCGCTGGGTGGACAGGGTCTACACCGGAGGTGTAGGGTTCCCAAATCCACGTCTGAGTGTTCTCAGGCTTGGGGTTTTATAGGGATTTTAAGTCCTCAGGCTAAAATTCCAAGCAGGCTCCATTCACCAAGTGTTCTTCATTGTCCGGTGAATGGATTTCCTGGCTTGGAAAAATAGACCTAACCAGTGTCCGGACAGAGTCTCCTCATATGTAAAGAGACTCTGTATGTATTTCAATTTGGGTTATCAAGGCAGAAGTGGTGTGATCCGGGATTGGTGCCGATGGATATCTCGGCAGAGTCTTTCCTTTTGTTTCCAGTGATTGCATCTCCAACACTGGTTTGACAGGTGGGGCGTTCAGGTCTAGCGACGGATACTTTTTCTGAGGCTTGTCTTTTGTCGACCTTGATTGTTTCCCGACAGATCTGCAGGGACGTTGGTCAGGTCCGGAGATGGGTGCCTCCTCCGAGCTAGTTCTTTTGTTTTCCTGATGGCCCTCGTCCTGTCTATTTTCTGAGCTAATGTTCGTTATCTGGGTGTTGGCTGCAATCCGTTGCCTTTGGAGGAAACTCCCGGCCAGGCTTGGAGAAAGGGCTTATGTACATTTTTGGATTTTATATTATTTCAACACACATACATATCTTATTTATACCTTTACGAATTTTTATTTACAGATTAATTCATTACACCTTGTCCACACAGGGAGAGAAACCCTCCACAGCCAGGGCCGGGATTGCAGCTCCCTGCCCGTGCATTGCAGCTCCCCCAGTGCCAGCCCCCCAGTGCAAACCCTCACTCACCCTCAGTGAGGGCCTATAGCTCTTCCTTCTGCCCCCTCAGGATCCGCCCGGCCATCCCTGGGAACACAGAGCCTGTCAGGGCCCCGGCGGCACAGCTCCCTGCCAGCGGCTCTGCCAGCCCTGGGGCCACACGGCCTCCCGCCCCGGCAGGGCTCAGCCCCAGCCCTTGCCGCATCCTGACTCAGCCCAAGGGCACGGCTGCCAGAGGCCGGCAGCAGCCCCGAGGGCAGCCGGGGCTCCAGGGCGCCGGGCCCGGGTGCCGCTGCCGGGGCAGCAGCCGGGGCCGGGGCCGAGCTGCGGCGGGGCGGGGAGCCAGCCCGGGCTCGTGGCTCACCCATGAACCTGACGCTGTTCAACAGTGTGACAATCTCTTCAGTCCTTCACAAGCAACACGGCTGCAGGCCTCTAATAAATCCATGGGCCTGACAGTTTGTTACTTTTCTCAAGGCTTGCAAGCTGGGAAGAAACACGACGCCTTTCCTGTTCTCAAATAGTGTGTATTCCACTTTCTTCCAGGCTTCCCAGCAATCTTCTGCACTTTCAGGCTTGCTCCTTTCTCACACTTACCTGTCTACCTTTTTGTTTCCTTCGACTATTTCCATTCCTGTTTTCAGAGTAACGGCTCTATACCTTTAACTTTACACATACTTCATGTGTTTGGCTCAGGTGTCGGTGAATGAGACATCATGAGATACAGGAGGTTTCCCCATGTAGGGATTGATTTTCCTGGGGTTTGCAGGCTGTGCAAAGCATCGCTGCACACTACATCTTCCCTGACTGTGCTGTCTCCCCACTAAATAATCCCTTAGTACAGTTGGGGTCCCTCTCAGAAAAGGTCTTAATACATTAAGAATCATTTCTACAGAGGCTGGGATCATTTCATCTGCACGTTTGTGTTTTGTTGGTAAGTAATGAGTTTTTGTAGCAGCAGCAGAGATATTCTTAGCTGCCTGTGTAGGGCTTGAGGTATGTTCTCCTGTTTTTTGAATACACAGTTCTGCTGGTCATTGAAAGGGTTTTGTCAGGAGGGTCTGTCCTGTGGTGCAGAAGGACACACACATCCCAGAATCCAAAACTTTCCATAGCTACCTGTATTGATTCTGACCAAGGTAAAGTTCACAGTCCTTCCAGTGCCGTGCTCTGCATTGGTACCTAGGTGGGTGTTGAGAACAGAGCAGTGTTTTGGCTACTGCCTGGCAGTGCTGTCTCTCTGACATTCCTTCCCCCATCAAAGGGGAAGTGGGCAAGATGCTGGGAGAGGACACAACCAAGCCAAATGACCCAAATTAGCCAAAGGGATATTCCACATCTTATGACAACAGCTCAGAGAGCTAAACCAAGGGAGATGAGGAAGGGGGGGCATTTGTGAATTTTCAGTGTCTGCCATCCAGTGGAACCATTGCACATCCTGAAGCCCTTCTTTTCAGAAAATGTCCAAACATCAGTGCTGTTGGGAAGTAGAGACTGACTTTTTTTATCTTCAGCCCATGCAGGCACAGATCTCTGCTTATTTCTTTATTTTACTGTAATAAAACTGCTTTCTCTCACCCTGCTGGCCGTTCTCTATCTTATCCTCTTCCTTGTCCCAGTGGGAGAGTGGGAGAGCGATAGAGTGGGCACCTGGCACCCAGCCAGGGTCGACCCACTACAGTCATTTTGGCACCTGAATGTGTGGCGATATAAAGTTGGTGGAATGGACTATAGCAGGAACCTCGAGGGGCCAGGATGGAACAGCAGAGGAATGCAGGCCTGGGGTGGCAAACAGTTTAACAATGAGCTCGAAGCTGTGGCAGGAGCAGCATGGGGCTGGGCAGACCCAGAGATGTCGAGCTCAAAGTGGAATAAAAATCCAGAGCGGCGGCAGAAACAGCAGGGGCTGGGCAGCCCTGGAAGGAGAAAAAAAGTGGAGGGGGGGATTGTTTCAGGTATCCCCTGGCTGTCACCTATGTAATGCCTTGGCAACAGCAGCAGCTGCTGGGCTCCCACAAGCAGCCATGAGACACTCCCTTTCAAAGGTGGTTGGGGTCCTGGTTTTCCCCTGAGGCACCCAAGCAGATGGTGAGGGTCCCTCCCAGAGTGATCGGGTATTGAAAGAACCCAGTTACATGGCTACACTTGTGAGCTGAGGCTGACCCACAGTATACAGACAAAGTGATGGAAAAGTTCCACAATAGCAGTGGTTCCTCTGGGCAGCAGCAGTCCAACGCCAAAACCTCAACCATTTGCCCTTTGAGCCGTGTCCCCCAGCTAAGAGACAGCCACAACCCCACCACCTGTCCATCCTCCCCCAGGCATGACTCCCAAATGCTCCTTTCCCTTGGCTGACTCCTTAGTGTAGGATGTAAGAGGTCTCAACCACGTCTTGTTTCTTCATGACCTGTATTTTGCCTACAGACAACCGCTCCCTTCACAGTCTTTCTTCCAGATGGGAAACAATTCCCTAAAGAATCCAAAGCAAAAGAAGGGCCTCTACTTTAAAGTATTGAGACAAAATTAAATGCTAAAAAGTAGCTAAAATACAGAATTTAAAAAAAAAAAATCTTAGCATATAATGGCACAGCTCCTTATCAAATTCAGGGATCCCTAAATTTCTAGCTAAATATGATCTAACTCATTTTCAACATGTAAACAAGACAGCCAGTCCTGTCCTGCTGGGTCCCAGCAGCGCCTTGCAGCAGTCCAGCATCCACGTCAGGATGCTGGCCAACACACGGCTGTCCTGGAAACTAAGGCCGCTGACTTGAAGTTTGTGCAGGTACCCAAAGGTCAAGCCCAGCAGTGTTCCCTCAGGATTTAGCAGTCCTGAGTGATCTCCCCTGACATCACCCACTCCTTGTGGCACCAGTTGCTTTCCTGTGGAGTGTTCTACCTGCCCCAAGAGTAAAGAGGGAGCTGGAGAAAGAGCTTGCCAGGCTGCTCTGGATCCTTTACCAGCAGGTCTGGTTAAGGGGAGAAGTCCAAGCTGAGCTCAAATGTGTAAATGGAAGAGCCGTGCACAGGAAGGGTCAGTGGGAAGGATGATCCAGGAACCATTGGCCTGGCAGCCTGAGCTTGCTGCTGTGGAAGGCCTTGGAGCAGATCCTGCTGAGTGCCATGCCATGGCATGTGCAGGGAGCCAGGGGGTCTGCTGGAGGGTGGGAAAGCTCTGTGGAGGGATGGGAACAGCTGGGAGTCCTGGTGGGGTGTTGAGTTCTGTGAGCGTGTTTTGGGGCTGTTTGTGTTGGTGGGTGTGTTGGGAAAGGAGCTGTCTGGAAGTGAGAGGTCTAGGATGGAATTTGAGTGAGTTTGATGGCATCATCTGTGGCTTGGCACAGCCTCGGTTATGGAGGACATAAGGAATATCTGTGACTTTTCCTGTTAGTGGTCCTGGTTCTCATGCAAAAAAGAAGAGGGGAGAGCTTTACTTTACTGGCCACTTAGATATCTGTACCAGGGGGAGGATTAGCCTTTCTGCAATCGACTCAATTGTTTGGACGACTTTTGTAATACTGAGTGGACTTTGATTCCTTGAGAGCTTTAATCCTTCAGAGAATTAGGATATTATCATCCCTCCATAGAAAACCAAAGGTTTGCAAACCAAAGAATAGCTGTTTTTTAGCCTCTCTGGAGTGTTATATTTTGTAAAGTGACTCCCAATGGATGACATTAAGGCAAAGGACTGCTTTGAGATGGGAAGCAAACTTGCAAATCTTTCACATTCTCCGGCCATGCCAATTAATTGGTGAAGTCTGCAACTCTTTGGAACTACATGAGTTGAGCAATGGGGAAGCTCTCGTGAACTGAGGATTCTTAAATGCCAGATCCTTCTGAGCTTTCCCCACAAAGATGTTTTATAGCTGCAGGAAATGACATCAATGGGAAAATAATTCCCACATGTAATTAATCTGACCAAGACTAAGCATTGCCAGCAATAGCTCCAGGAGCTCCAGCCAAGACCCCTGCAGGAAGGAGCCCAGCCCCCAATGCACGTGGGCTTTGTCTGCTCTCTGGCACAGAAGCCCCCCAGGGTCACAGGTCTCTGGGGCAGGAGAAGGGCACCAGCACTGCCAGGGCTCGGCTGGGGTGGCAGGTCTGCCTCGGTGGGGACTCTGCCACACTTGCTGATTTCAGTGCTGCCAGGACCCTGTGCAGATTCTGTGCAAGGCCCCGTTCCCTTCCTGCTGCGGCTGCGTCGGCAGCCCTGCGGGCTCCTTCTGCTGCCCTGAGCCTGCAGAGCAGGGCAGCGTTTGCTGATGGTTTGAGGCACTCCTAAAGATCCTGTCATGCTTAGATACTTTGGGCAAGGGATTCCTTCCGACCTGTGTCACTTTGGGGGGAGTGGGGAAGGAATCAGGGTAGGTGACAGGGTGTCCAAGGGCCCTTTGTGACACATGGTCACCATGGAATGGAAATGGACAGGGTGTCAGAGGGCCCTTTGTGACACGTGGTGACATAGGAGCTGGTGGTGACAGGGCCACACCACAGTGCTCAGTGCACGCGACGGGACAGGACGCGCCAGAGCGGTGCTGTGAGGAGCCCCCGCACAGCGCTCTCGTTTGTGTCTGACCCGGAGCTTTTCCAAGGCTTTACTGCTACAGGTGACCTCGTGGCAAGACTGCGGGACTTGGTGTCCCGTGGCTTTCCCGAGGCTTTTCTTTTGCAGGTGCCTGCGAGGCCAGACTGCGGGCCTTGGTGGCCCATGGCTTTCCTGAGGCTTTTCTCTTGCAGGTGCCCACAAGGCCAGACTGCGAGACTTGTAACCTAGAGCTTTTCTGAAGCATCTTCCATCCTTCCGGCCTCTGCCCTCAAGGTGAGACTGTGTGCCTTAGTGAGCATAATCATTTACGAGGAGTCTCCAGTCATTGTGGCAGGAGCCCTCAAGACCAGACTGTAGGACTTGCTGTCCTGTAGCCTTCCTGAGGCTTCTCTGTTGCAGGTGCCATCAGGGCACAAATGAACGACTTGTTCACTCAGAGTTTTCCCAAGGCATCTCTCTTTAAGGTGCCTTCGAGGCAAGATTAGTCATGGCGGGCAGATTCCTTAGCCTCTTCAAGGTGTTCAGGGGGAAAAGAAAGAAAGAACCTGGAGCTGCCCCAGCACAACTGCCTGAAGAGCCGGAGCAGTTCCAGCCACGGCAGGATGGTGAGTGGCCGAGCTGGGCCACAGGGCTGATGGTTGCAGCCAGTTAGGCCCCATCTCATCCCATCCCATCCCATCCCATCCCATCCCATCCCATCCCATCCCATCCCATCCCATCCCATCCCATCCCATCCCATCCCATCCCATCCCATCCCATCCCATCCCATCCCATCCCATCCCATCCCTGTGGACATGCCCATGGACAAGACAGAATAGTGGCTGGGGCTGACCCCCAGCAGTGGCCGTGCTCCATCCCCCGAGCCACCCCAGGGCTGTCCCTGCCTGGGGAGTGCAGGGCTGGGCTGTGTTCTCCGGCCTCTCCCGCAGCCCCTCAGCTCTGGCTGCTCTTTGCCAGATGCAGCCATGGACGGGACACAAGAGCAGGAGCCCGCCCGTAGCCGCTTCCGAAGAGCAGCGCAGGTACCTGCAGCCATCCCCACCTGGGCTGGGCCTGCTGTCACTGCTCAGCCCAGCGCCACACTTGGAGCACTCCATGGAACATGCCTCTCTTCCCTGTCCTTTGTTCTCCTTGCACAGAGGTTCCAGAAGTTCCTGCGCATTCAGCGTAGGAAGAACACCACCACAGCAGCAACTGAGGGCGCAGCTGAACCTGACTGCGGGCTGACTGAGCTCCAGGCAGAGCCTGATGTCAGCCCAGATTCAGCTGAGTGCTCAGAAGTTTCTGACGCTGCAGTGAAGGATGAAAGCGCCAAGGCTGACATGGCAGGGACCGAGGACGTGACCATTCGAAATTATAACGTTGGAGAGACTCAGGGCATCGCGAATGCCAACAGGATACCCACTCCCACTCTAAGCCAAGAGCTCATATGGGATTATTTCAAGGACCCTCGTGTTTCTTCTGACATTGTTGACAAGAGAGCTGTTTCTTCTGAGCAGCAGGTACCCAGCCAGGAGCCAGAACTGGAGGCCTCCCAGGATCGTGTGCCCCCTCAAGCCACATCCACAGCGGCCCTTCAACCTTTGAGGCCAGCACATTGTGGCGGGAAGGTAAACACATGTAGTGGTTTAGGTTTGTCAATTCCATTTCCTGGCCAATGCAACAAATAAATTTTGTGGTTTTAAAGCAGCAACTAAAAAATTACTAGAAAACTTACTTATTTCTTGCTGTGAGATATGGATTAGAACAAGAGCAAAACAGGCTTAAAACTTAAAAGGAATAAAGAAAGTTTATTAACAAAACTACAAGAATAAGAACACCAGCATAAACTTCCAGAAAACTCCTTTATCCCCCAACTACCCAAGCATTTCCTTGTTCACATGACAATATAGAGACAAAAAAACTTCGGAACTTTGGTGTTTAAAACAGTCCCAATTCCTGCTAGAGTCTTTTCATCAGCCTTTGTAGAGAAACAGAAGTATTCTTCTGCTAATCTATGGAGTTTTTCCCAAGAAAACTATTTCTATTATAGCTTTCTATTTTTCTGATGCCAGCTGCCCAGAAATCTCTCATCAGATTTTCTCCTTCCATTTCACATCACTCTGAGGTGTGTTATGGGTCAATGAGTCTAGGGATGTCATTTTTAAGGATGAGTTTTTCAAAGGCAAAAGTTCTCTTCATCTGTCTCTGTGAGCTTCTCTGGAAACAGAAATTTTTTCACTGCCTCCCAAGGCTTCAAATCTTCAACTATTACTTCGCTTCACTCTGTTCCAGCACCTCACTGTATCACAGTTACTCCACCTTTTGCTCAAAATCCACAATCCTTTTGCTCAGCCCAGCCCCTGCCAAGGCTGCATGGCCTGGGCAGGGGACGGGAAGCCAGCTAAAGCTCTGTTACCTTTCACAGCCAGGAAACAAAGAGACAAAGAAATTCCCAGGCTTAGGTCTGAAGGTGGTGTTCACAAGTTGATCTCACTTTTCAATGGTTAAAACTGCTGTCAATTCTTAGAAATGGCCAGCTGTTGGCTAGGAGAAAACCTCCCATCAGCCGCCAGCAGTTTTAACTTCTTTAAGTGCTTCTCTTTGTTTTCTTAAATGCCAACCTATCTCAACACTTCTTGGGGGAAGCTGCGGGAGTTACTGCCTTGGACAGTGCTTCATGTCCCCCACATGCCTCCTCCAGGTGCCAGCTATTGTAAGGAACATTTACCAGAGTCTGGTGTCCCATGTCACCGTGGATGCCAGGCAGCAAATTGACATTATAAGGCTGGCTGAACAACACCCTGCTGATGTGGTGCTGACCCTCCTGCGCTGTGCCCCATCGTGTGACAGGTATGGGGCCCACGTGCCTTGAGAGCTCAGGGCTCACCAGCCTTTAGGGCCCATTTCCCTGCACAGCCTGTCCAATGGGCTCTGCCCAACAGGCAGAGAGGTCCAGGAGACTCGGGCCCCTCTGTTTCCTGAGGCTGCTGCCAATGCTCCCTCCCTGCCCTTCAGGGCACTGGGGCTCTGTCACCTGGGTCCCCACAGCTACACAGGGCATGGCTCTGTGACTGAGACACCCCTGACACAGAGCTCTGATCCCACAGAGCTGCTGCAATGATGTGGCAAGCCATAGGCTCGTCGGGACAAACAGTGGAGAAAGTGCTGCCAATACTGCTCTGTGTGATGGAGAACTGGCCACTTTGCAGCATCTGCACCTCTGATGGAGACAACAAGGATGTTTTTCCCCTGACTGTGAGTTTCTGGATCTGGCTGTTGATCAACCATTGGTTGATTCTCCAGCAGCTCTGCATCCTCTCCCTGCCTCAGCTGCTGGGCTGAAACCTGGGCTAGGAGCAGGCTCAGGGGCACCATGCCCGCTGCTCCCCGTGTGTCTCCCCTCAGGCCCTGCCCCATGGACACCTCGGCACTGAGCACTGTCTTTGGGTGCTTCTTTTGCAGGCAACTCTGGTGCTCTGGCTGATTATCCAAGTGCCTCAGTGCCACAAGGCAATGATGCTTTATTCCGCCCGCCTGTTTGCGGCTCTGCTGTTCCAAGTTGTCATCACCACACAGCTGATGCCACCAGTGGAAGTTGATAACTTCTGGAGAGCATGCCGGGAGCAACACCGCCTTCCCAGCAACCCCAACAGGTGCCAGTCCTCCTGTCCTTCCCATGCCCTTGTGGCTGACACCAGTGCACCCAGTGTGACCTGGGCTTTGCTCTGCACACAGGTTTGCAGTGCAGGCCATGAAGGCTCTGCTCTGCCAACTGGGGTGTGACAATGTGGTGATGCAAATGGGATGGCAGCGTGGCTGGGACATGATGCTCTGTGCTAACACCCAGCACAATGCCGTGGGTCTGCTGGCCAGGTGAGATCCCCTCCTCACCGCTGCCTCTGAAATTGTGCCCTGTGCTTGGGGTGCCTCACACAGTCCCTGTGGTCCTCGGACAGAGGGCCTTGTCATTGAGGGATGGCCAAGCAGACAGGAAAAGGCTGAGAGAGGAGGGTGCCCAAAAGTAGTCATCTCCCAAAGCACCCCCATCCCCTCCAGTGTG
Source organism: Poecile atricapillus (assembly GCF_030490865.1). NCBI lineage: Eukaryota > Metazoa > Chordata > Aves > Passeriformes > Paridae > Poecile > Poecile atricapillus. The sequence continues at coordinate 11,428,922 of NC_081267.1, read as the reverse complement.
AGTAAAGACTGGATGTCTGTGAATCAGTCACAGTCTGTTGCCCCTCCAACTCAGGGTCTTGGTGCCTTTTCCCTCTGACAGGGAAATGCACGGTGCCTCCCTCTCTTTGTGTTCTGGGATTGCACTCCGCCTGCTCCGGCTGCTCAGCAGAGAGAAGGCGCCCTGGGATCTGCCCTTCTTGGCATTTCTTTTGGAGGTGAGCCCGATGGCCAGCACTACCTCGCTGAGCTGCCTGCCAGCCCTGTCCCCTTGCATAGCCGCAGCTGTCTGGGATGGTGCCCGTGCCCTGTGCTGCTGCCTGGGCCCAGTCCTTCACAGTTTCAGGCTCCTGCCAGCCGGGTCCTCTGTCACTGTCCTGTGCCTTTCAGGTCCTGGATTGCCTGGACTTGTGTGAATGTAGTCACAGCATATTGGAGATTATTTCAAGGCACCTGCAGAGCGAATGCAGGCAGAGGCGTCGCCTGGCACTCAGAGGCCTCGTGGGGCTCAGCAAGGATCCCTCAATGGTGAGAACGGGGCAGCAGCTGAAGCTGTGCTGGGGAAAGCAGCTCCTTGGTCTGGCTGGGCTTCAGGAGCTGAGGCAGCTGCTCCCAGCTCTCCTGCCTCACCTGCCTGAGTGCTTTGGGACAGGCCTTTGGCCTCTGGGACCAGCACCAGAAGAGTGGGGTTGCAGTGCCAGGGCGGTCTTGGCACTGCAGCCGTTCAGGGCTTCCCAGCACAGCCTTGTGTTCCACACAGGCCAGACTCATATGCAGCCAGTGTCAAGGCCTTCTGGAGCTGCTGGGTGATGCAAATGAAGATGTAGTCAGCATGTCCCTCTCTGTGCTCACAAATATGCTCCAAAACAAATACATCCTGATATCCAGCACCACTGCCCCAAAGCTGGCTCAAGCACTCCTGCTGCTCTTTGACCACGTAAGTCTCTGTGCCCCCTGCCTCAGGTACTGGCTGCTGCCCAGAAACTGTGCCCTGTGGATTTTTCAGCCATTGTTCAAGTGAGCCTGGAGTAGTTGAATCTGAGTTTTTTTCCTATCCTCCAGTACAACAGCCGTGTGCAGCTGCTCTCCCTTGGCCTTTTCTGCAAGGTGATGGATTTGGTAGTAGCTGAGGGAAAAAAGCCCCTTGAGTCAATCTTATGCCAGAACCTATGTCCACTTTTATTCCACTGCTATGATGAAAACCGGCACGTGGCAGAGGTGAGGAGCTGTGGGCTGCTGGTGTCCCCCTGGTAAATGGCTTAGCTGCCTCCTGCCCTGATCACCTCCAAGGCTGCAGCCTCCTCCTGGCCTTCTCACAGGGACACGTAACATGTGTCCTGGACTGTGGTACCATCTCTGCATCTCTGCTGCTCTCCAGGCCTCTCGGGAAACACTGCTTCATGTGGCCAAGTTCCTAAAGAGGAGCGATCTAAAGCAGCTGGTGGAAAAAGACAAGATGTTGGAGTTTACCAAGTGTCTGGTAAGGACAGCCTGGAGAAGCCTAAACTTTGAGAAGCCCCCTGGCCCCAGCACTCAGTGGGTGGAGCTGGCAGCTGTGGCCCCTGCCCGGTGCTGCACCCAGGGGCGCCAGCCTGAGCCCCAGACGCCGCTCCTTTCCCTGGGCCCTACGGCTTCTTCTCCAGGCTTCTGTGGCCCCAAACCGGGTGCTGATGGAGCCCCAGCCCAGTGGGCGGCACCGCGGCTCCCCGGGCAGCAGCTGGCCCTCTGCCCCCTCCAGAGCCCAGCACCAGCGGCTGCTGGCCGGGACTCAGGGCTGGGTGGGCACGAGAGGCCACGGATGGCTGCAGGCAGCACCCAGCCCAGGGGCAGAGCGAGCCCAACCCTTCCCTCCTGCCGCTCTCTCCAGATGGCACAGGACAGGAGCCAAGTGGCCGAGCACCTACGCCGGGCCCTGCCGTACCTGAAGAACCCAGAGGAGCGCCTGCGAGCGGCGGCCATCTGTTTCATTGGTGAGCCCGAGCTCCCTCCCCGCCCCGCCGCAGCTCGGCCCCGGCCCCGGCTGCTGCCGCGGCAGCGGCACCCGGGCCCGGCGCCCTGGAGCCCCGGCTACCCTCGGGGCTGCTGCCGGCCTCTGGCAGCCGTGCCCTTGGGCTGAGTCAGGATGCGGCAAGGGCCCGGGCTGAGCCCTGCCGGGGCGGGAGGGCATGTGGCCACAGGGCTGGCAGCGCCGCTGGCAGGGAGCTGTGCCGCCGGGGCCCTGACAGGCTCTGTGTTCCCAGGGATGGCCGGGCAGCACCTGAGGGGGCAGAAGGAAGAGCTACAGGCCCTCACTGAGGGTGAGTGAGGGTTTGCACTGGGGGGCTGGCACTGGGGGAGCTGCAATGCACGGGCAGGGAGCTGCAATCCCGGCCCTGGCTGTGGAGGGTTTCTCTCCCTGTGTGGACAAGGGGTGGTGTGGGCCGAGCACAGAGAGATTTCAGGGACATGGGGCAGGAGTTTGGGGGGAAGTGGATTTGTGACCAGGACCTTGCGGTTGATCCCCTTGGCCCCTCTCCTCTTGTGGCCATGGCAAGAGCAGGCTGGGATGGCCCTGGCAGGACTTTCTCCTAGAATTCCCACAGATATGGACTCTGATTGTGGCTCTGTTTCCCTCTGTTCCAGCACTTCAAGCCCTGAGGAGAGATGACAACCCTTCCCATTCAAACACAGCACTTCAGGAGATATTCAGTGAAAGAGCTGCAGAACTATGCTCATCTGCTGGCTCAGAAGAACCAGTTTTAAGACCTTCAGATGCCATGGAAGATGAGACAACACTGAGACCAGAAGGGACCAGCTGGAGCTCCAGGCACTGCTGATGACTGGCAGAGCTGAGCCTGTGGGAAGCTCACATGGATTCAGCCCTCTCCCTGCCTCTAGATAGCTCCCTCCCTGCAGCCCTCAGACACTGCCCATGCCTTCTTTTTCCCTCCACTCTCCCTCCCTTTTGACAGCTCCCTCCCTCCAGCCCTCAGACCATGCCCATCCCCCTTTTTGCCTCTCAGCTCATCCCTTTTGCTTTGCTTTCCATCAATACACAGTTTGACTTTTTCACTTAAACTGCATCTCTGTGGATCTGAAGGGTCACAAATCCAGAGCGCTGTAACACACAGGACCCTCCTGCTGGTCCCTCCTACGCCATGTTTCGTGCAGAGACACAGATGTTGGGGGTTAAGTGTCTTTTTTTTTTTAATTCTGGCTTGACTGTGGAATTTTTACCCATTAGATGCGGGGACAACCTAACTCTGGGTACTTGGTGGGTGCTTGACAAAAGACAAAGAGTTTGGCTGGGCCCAGGGCAGGAAGGGGGGCAGGAAAAAGGAGGATGGGGACCGTTTGGCAGGCTGTCTTCAGCTTCAGAAAAAGACAGTTTTTGGGCACGGAGCTGTTGCGGTGGGGAGAAGGGAATTTCACCATCACCCAGACGGAGCTGCTGCTGCTTCTCCTTCTTCCCTGTTTTATGGTGCCCTCACACCCCCTTTCCTGCTGGGACATGTGGCAGTGCCAGGCACCACCACAGAGCTGCTGATACACCTCATCCACCGGCCCAGGATCTCTGCTCATCCCTGCTGTTCCAGCCGACTGTTCCTCAGAGCCCTGCAGGAGCACCGGGACTGACTGCCCGAGGGGGTTTGTGAAAACAAAGCCTCTCCCCCATCCCATCTCAGCCGAGAAAGCTGTCACGGGGTCCCTGGTTCTGTTTTCTTGTTATTGCTGTAGTTATTGTTTGTTTGTTTACCTGGTTATACTAGTAAAGAACTGTTATTCCTATCCCCAGATCTCTGCCTGAAAGCCCCCTCGATTTCAAAATTATAATAATTCGGAGGGAGGGGGTCTACATTCTTTCATCCCAAGGGAGGCTCCTGTCCTTAGCAGACACCTGTCTTCTAAAACCAATACACTATTGTAAGTTACCCAAAGGTTGTATATGTGTATATATGTATATCCTGTTTTTGATTGGATTTTTATGGCCAGCTTTAGCCAGTACCTTTATTCTTTCAGTTGCTCCAGATAGTATAGTTTATTGGATTATCATATTACCATGTGCTGTTCTTTTTAATACTAAAATACCAATTTTGTATTTGGTAATAATATTAATTATTCTTCTTTTAATTTTTGTATTTTAATAATTTCGAGTGTCCAGTATCTTAGGTGGGCAGAGCTGATAGTAAAAGGTTTTAAAATCTTAGAAAATTTGGGGACTTAGAAAGAAAGTTAGGTTTGCCAAGCCCAGGAAGAATAGGTCCTAGGAAATGTTAGGCCTTGTGCTTGCTAAAGATCAGGTGAAACTGCGCCTGTGTAATCGATATGTGATAAATGATACAATTGTTAGATGTGATTAGATATAATTATTGTTTAAAGAACATGAGAAACAATGTGAGGGGGCTGGGGGGGATCACGTGAAATTCATGCTTGGGTAAAAACAATGCTTACAATAGAACAATGTAAGTTTAATAATTAATATGTAAGTTATATAATGATAGAGTATAAAAAAATGTTCAGCTCAAAACCAAATCGGGTCAGATTTGGGTCTGTGTTGAAAGACCCCCGAGCTATTCACCAGTCTTCACAGAAGTAATTGTGAATGCCGTTTATTTCTATCCTTAGCACACCTTTTATAGGGTTCCACAGGGTCTGCAGGCAGAACAAGCTACTATTGGCTAACACACACAGTTTACATTTTTTCTCCTACACACAAGGATATTGTTTTACTTTACTCTCTCTTCTGCATGAAGGTTTCAAGGACTTTAGCCCTTAATATTACTACTTATTTCAAAGGCTGGTTTGTGCATACAGACCTTTACTAATATATAAAATATAGCAACAGGTCTGTGTACCCCTGACACCCAGAGCTCTTCCATAAAGCACCTTCATATAATCATTCGTGACTATGTGTGTTCCTGAAGGCTAACATTGGGACCCAAAATTCAGGGATTGGGACCCCAAAATCTGGGATTGAGGACATGAAATTTTTCAGATGTTTCTTAGGGAAAACAAGGAAAAGTGGGAAGCCCCAGCCAGGCCGGACTCCCTGGACCCCTGGGGAGTGAGAGCCCCCCAGAAATGGGATCCTGAAAAATTGAGAGATCCCAAATTTTTCTCCTTCCTAAAAAATGGGAGATCCCAAAAAATGGGGTCCTGAAAAGTCAGGAATCCCAAAAAAATGGGATTCCAAAAAATTTGGAATCCCAAAAAACTGAGATCCCAAAAAATGGGATCCAAAATATTGGGGAATCCTGAAAAATGAGATCCCAGAAAAATGGGAGATCCCAAAAAACAGAGGATCCCAAAAACTGGGATCCCAAAATTCTCTCCTTCCCAAAAAATGGATCCCAGAAAAAAGAGGTATCCCAAAAAATGGAATTCCCAAAAATGGGATCCCAAAAAACCAGGAATCCCAAAATACGTAGAATCCCAAAAAATAAGAGATCCCAGAAAACAGGAGATCTCTAAAAATTGGGAAATCCCAAAAAATGGGATCCAAAATTTAAAAATGGGATCCCAAAAAATCAGGAATCCCAAAATACGTAGAATCCCAAAAAATAAGAGATCCCAGAAAACAGGAGATCTCTAAAAATTGGGAAATCCCAAAAAATGGGATCTAAAATTTAACCCCATCCAAAAAAACTGGCATCTGAAAATATGGGACACCCCAAAAAAATGGGTCATGAAAAATCTGGAATCCCAAAAAACTGAGATCCCAAAAACCAGGATCCTGAAAAATGAGGCATCCTCAAAAAAATGTGATCTAAAAAAATGGGATCCCAAATTTCTCTCCTTCCTAAAAATTGGGGAATTCTGAAAAATGAGATCCCAGAAAAATGAAAGATCCCAAAAACTGGGATCCCAAAAAATGGGATCTTGAAAAATTGGGAATCATAAATTTCTTTCCTTCCCCAAAAAAAGGTGGATCCTGAAAAATGGGATATCACAAAAAAAGGGGAATCCCCCAAAAAATGGGAGATCCCAAAAAATGGGATCCCAAATTTCTCTCCTTCCCCAGAGAAATGGAATCCTGAAAAATGGGGAATCCCAAAAAATGGGATCCCCATAAATGAGAGATCCCAAAAAATGGCATCCCAAATTTAAAAAATCACAAAAAACTGGAATCCCAGAAAATGGAATCCCAAATTTTTCTCCTTCCTAAAAAAAATGGGATCCCAAAAAATCGGAGATGCCCAAAAATGGGAGATCCCAAAAAATGGGATCTAAAAAAATGGGATCCCAGAAAGTGAGAGATCCCAAGAAATGGGATCCTGAAAAATCAGGAATCCCAAAGAAACTGAGATCCCCAAAAATGGGAGATCCCAAATTTCTCTCCTTCCCCCCAAAAAAGGGAGATCCCAAAAAATGAGAGATCCAAAAAAAATGGGACCCAAAAAATGGTATCCCAAAATTCTCTCCTTACCAAAAAAATGGGATCCCAGAAAAATGAGAGATCCCAAAGAAATGGGATCCAAAAAGTGGGGAATCCAAAAAAATGGGGAATCCCCCAAAAAATGGAAGATCCCAAAAATTTGGAATCCCAAAAAACAGGAGTTCCCAAAAAATTGCATCCTAAAAAAATAGAATCCCAAAAAACTGAGATCCAAAAAAACTGAAGATCCAAAAAATATGTGAGATCCCAAAAAATGGGATCCTGAAAAACTGGGATCCCAAAAAATGGGAGATCCCAAAAAACAGGATCCCAAAAATTGGGAATCCCCCAAAACTGAGATCCCAGATTTCTCCCCATTCCTGAAATTCTGTGATCCCAAATTTAATTTCCGGAATTCCACAGCGCCTCTCCGGCCTCAAGGGAGACACCGGAGCCAAGGGGAAGAAGTTGAGCACCAAAATTCCAACCAAATTCCAATCAAATTCCCAAATTTCCAGGGTTGGGAAACCCCAAATCCCATTAGGAACCCTGAAATTCATCCCAGAATCCCCAAAATTCCCTCAGAAATCCCAAAATTCCCTCAGAAATCCCCAAATTCCTTCTGGGAATCCCCAAATTCCTCCTGCAAATCCCAAAATTCCCCCTGGAATTCCCAAAATTCCTCCCTGGGAACCCCAAAATTCCCTCAGAAATCCCAAAATTCCTCCCAGAATTCCCAAAATTCCCTCTGAAATCCTCCCAAATTCCCCCTGGAATCCCCAAAATCCCTTGCAGAAACCCCAAAATTCCATCGGGAATCCCAAAATCCTCCCTGAAATCCCCAAAATTCCTTCTGGGAATCCCCAAAATTCCTTCCCAGAATACCCAAATCCCCATGGGAACCCTGAAATTCCTCCCAGAATTCCCAAAATTCCCCCTGAAATCCCTGTAATTCTTCCTGGAACCCCCAAAATTCCAAAATCCCAAAAATTCCTTCCCAGAATCCCTAAAATTCCTCCCGCAAATCCCAAAATCTCTCCCCAGGAACCCCAAAAGTCCCTCAGGAACCCCAAAATTCCTCCTGGAATCCCCAAAATCCCTTCCCAGAATCCCACAAATTCCTTCCAGGAAAGCCCAAAATTCCTTTGGGAACCCCGAAATTCCTCCTGAAATCCCAAAATTTCTCCCGAATTCCCCCTGGAATCCTTCCTAAAATCCCCAAAATTCCTTCGGAACCCCCAAAATCCCTTCCAGAAACCCACAAATTCTCCCTGGAATTTCCAAAATTCCTCCAGGAATTCAGTTTTTTTAATCTAATTCCCCCCTTTTTGCCAAAAGTTCCATTTTTTTCCCCAAAAAATCACATTTTTTCCCCAATTCCCATTTTTTTTCCTAAATTCCTGATTTCTCTGCATTCCAGGCTCACCCCGGGCCCCTCGGCTCCCCTCAAACACCAACCCCCCCCCCCCCGCCAAATCCCCATTTTTTCCCCAAAATTCCCATATTTTCCCCCCAAATTCCCAGGTTTTTTCCCCAAAATCCCTTTTTTTTTTTCCGAATTCCTGTTTTTTTCTCCCCATTCCAGGGCCATCCGGGGCTGTTGGGCACACCTGGGGAACCGGGGACAAAAGGGAGCACCGGAACCAAGGGGACACAGTGAGAAAAAATGGGAATTTTGGGGGAAAAATGGGAATTCGGGGGGGGGGAAATGGGAAAAAATGGGAATTTTGAGAGCAGAAATGGAGAAAAATGGGAAAAAACGGGAAAACTAGGAAGAATGGGAAAAAAATGGCGAAAAATTGAAAAAATGGGGAGAAAATGGGAGAAAATTGGGATTTTGGGGGGAAAACCAGGATTTTTGGGTGGAAAATCAGGGATTTTGGGGGGAAATGGGAAAAATGGGAAAAAACGGGGGGAAAATGGGAATTTAGGGGAGAAAAAGGGAAAAAATAGGGAAAGATGGGGAAAACCAGGGATTTTGGGGGAAAAAATGATAATTTTGGGGGGGAAAATGGGAAAAGATGGGAAGAAAGGAACAAAATGGGGGAAAATGGGAATTTTGGTGGAAAAAAGTGGGGTTTTGGGAAGAAAAATGGGGATTGGGGAGGATTTGGAGGGAAAATGGGAGTTTGGGTGAGAAATTTGGGGGGAAAATGGGAATTTGGGGGGGAAATGGGATTGGGGAGGGAAATGGGATTTGGGGGAAAAAACCAGGAATTTGGAGGAAAGAACAGGAATTTTGGGTGGGAAAATGTGGCTTTGGGGGGAAAATGGGAATTTGGGGTGGGAAATGTGGGAATTTGGGGAATTCGGGAGGTGGGAAATGGGAATTTGGGGGGAAAATCTGGAATATGGGGTGGGAAAAGGGAATTTTGGGATTTTGGGATGGGAAAAGTGGGAATTTGGGGTTAGGATTTGGGATTTTTGGGGATTTTGGAGTGGGAAAAGCAGGAATTTGGCATTGGAATTTTGGAGTTTTGGGGATTTGGGGGTGGGAAAAGCAGGAAATTTGGATTCCTGGATGGATTCAGGGTCAAAATTCACGATTTTCTGCCTTTTCCCGCAGCCCCCGGGTGGCTTGGGGTGGCTCCTCCTGGAATTCTTGCGGCCAGAGATACTCCCAATCCCAGATTTCCACCTGGAACTGGCCTGAATTCCCAAAAACTCCAGAAATTCAGGAATCGAGCTGGGACCCATCTGTTTCCTGGGATAAAACCCCCCATATTCCCACTTTTCCCCAAAAAATTCCCGGGATTTCACCCCCCCCCCATATTCCCAGTTTATTCCTATTTTTCCCCTCAAATTCCCCATTTTTTCGCATTTTCCCTCCAAATTCCTGGTTTTCCCCCTGAATTCCTGATTTTTCCCCGAAATTCCCCCCAAATTCTTGAGTTTTTTTCCCATTTCCCGCCCAAATTCCCAATTTTTCCCTGAAATTCCCAATTAGCGACTCCAAAAAATGTCCCCATGTCCCCCTGACATCCCCCAATGTCCCCAAATGTCCCCAAGTGTCCCCAATGTCCCCATGCCCCAAATGTCCCCCTGATGTCCTGGTGTCCCCCCAGTGGCCCCGATGTCCCCCATGTCCCCAGTGTCCCCAGTGATGTCCCCAGTTTCAGGAGGCCACCATGGACAGCACGGAGATTGCGGTGTCCCCAGTGTCCCCATGGGGTGTCCCCAATGTCTCCAGGAGGTGTCCCCAATGTCCCCAATAATGTCCCCAATGTCCCCAGTGATGTCCCTAATGTTCCCATGCAGTGTCAGGGTGTGCCCAGGATGTCCCAGATGTCCCCAAGAGGTGTCTCTGATGTCCCCAATGATGTCCTCAATTTCAGGAGGCCACCATGGACAGCACGGAGATTGCAGTGTCCCCATGAGGTGTCCCCAATGTCCCCAGGAGGTGTCCTCAATGTCCCCAGGGTGTCCCCAGGGCTGTCAGGGTGTCCCCAATGTCCCCAGTGTCCCCAGTTTCAGGAGGCCATCATGGACGGCATGGAGATGGCGGTGTCCCCACGAGGTGTCCCCAATGTCCCCAGGAGGTGTCCCCAATGTCCCCAGGGTGTCCCCAGGGCTGTCAGGGTGTCCCCAATGTCCCCAATGTCCCCAGGGTGTCCCCAGGGCTGTCAGGGTGTCCCCAATGTCCCCAGTGTCCCCAGTTTCAGGAGGCCATCATGGACAGCACGGAGATGGCGGTGTCCCCTCACTTGCTGCACTCGGAGCTGATGTGTCCCATCTGCCTGGACATGCTCAAGAACACCATGAGCACCAAGGAGTGTCTGTACCGCTTCTGCTCCAACTGTATCATCACCACGCCCTGGAGCGGGTGTGTGTCACCTGTGTGTGTCACCCGTGTCACCTCTGTGTGTCACCTGTGTGAGTCATCTGTGTGTCATCTGTGTGTGTCACCTGTGTCACCTGGGTGTGTCAACTGCATGTGTCACCTCTGTGTCATCTGGGTGTCACCTGTGTGTGTCACCTGTGTGTCACCTGTGTGCCACCTGTGTGCATCACCTGTGTCAGCTGCATGTGTCACCTGTGTGTGTCACCTGTGTGTCACCTGGGTGTGTCACCTGTGTCACCTGTGTGTGTCACCTGTGTGTCACCTGGGTGTGTCACCTGTGATAAACAGAGACCCTTTTGTTCGACTAAACATGCAGATACGATACTCTGTAATGCTATGTTCTGTAAAATCAAGATTATATTGAAGGTTGCTACTGACGTTTGTATAATTATTATGGCCTTGCCGAGATTCCTTGAATTCCAGAAAGTTACTGAGCTAAGCCTCTAAAGAGAACAGTGAAGAAAGGTCAAGAAGACCTTATCAAGAAGATAAGACTTCCGATCTTCCTCTTACGACCACTAGAAGGCAGAGAAAGACCCCCTAAACCAATAGAGACGCATGTGCAGAAACACCCGAGAAAGGACACGTCATCGGAGAGCCGGACCGATTAAAAGAGGACGCACGGGAAACGGAAGCACGGCAGCGGCGAAGCGGGATCGCTTCCCGGCCGTCCAGCGCTGTATTTTGCTTATTGCTTGCTTGCTATAATTAATAAAATTCTCTTTAATTAAGTCATATCACTCTCTTTGAGTGAATTTATAACATCACCTGTGTCACCTGTGTGTGTCACCTGTGTGAGTCATCTGTGTGTGTCACCTGGGTGTGTCACCTGGGTGTCACCTGGGTGTGTCATCTGTGTCACCTCTGTGTGTCACCTGGGTGTCACCTGGGTGTGTCACCTGTGTCACCTGTGTGTGTCACCTATGTGTCACCTGTGTGTGTCACCTGGGTGTGTCACCTGTGTGTCACCTGTGTGTCACCTGTGTGTGTCACCTGGGTGTGTCACCTGTGTGTCACCTGTGTGTGTCACCTGGGTGTGTCACCTGGGTGTATCACCTGGGTGTGTCACCTGTGTGTGTCACCTGTGTGTATCACCTGGGTGTCACCCGGGTGTCCCCCCACAGATATCCCACTGTGAGAAGAGCCTCAGCTGGAGCTCGGCCGCTGCTCTCAGCCCCAATCCCGCCCCCTGAGCCTGGGGCTGAGCCCGGGCAGCGCCGGGCTGGGGCTCCGTGTTCCAAGTGCTCGCAGGCAGGATTTGGGCTCCGTCCCTGGGGCCCAAAATGTAGGATTTGGGCTCTGTGTTCAAGGCCTGGGCAAGTCTCATTTTGCACTCCCAAAACAATGGGCTGAAGTTGCTGTTTCACAGCCCTCAGCCCGGCCAGACGGGTCCAGGACTTTGTCCCTGAGCCCTCCATACCTTCACCTCCACCAAAAAAGCCCACGGGACTTAACACTCCGATTCTGAGAGCAGAAAAATGCCCAATTTATTAATCTCAGTTCACAGGGTTGTGGATTTCACCGTGGACATCCCCACGGGTGCTGACAGGGAACGGATCTCTCACACATCTGATTCTGCCCTGAGAATTGCTTCGGACTAGCAACAAACCACACGTGGGTTTAAAAGGTTGGAAGCCTCCCCTGGAATGAAGGCACATCTCGCCCATCCGCATTACCTTATCATTCTGCCAGTGTGCTATCCTGTTATCCCAATGCCGGCTCTGCGGGGCCGCCTGCAGTTCACCCAGTGACCCTGCTCATGGCTCCAGGCGCTCCCGAGGCACCGGGAACACGCCCGGAGCTGCTCAGCCCCGTGGAACTAAAGGGCTGAAGATGCCCAGGCCCGAGCAGGGGATGATCCAGGGGCTCCTCCCATGTCCTGAACTCAGGCTGAGGCACCTCCCCAGGGATGTCCACGCTTCCTGCGCTGCCCGGCCCTCTCTTGGGAGGAGGAGCTCAAGTCCCGGCGCTCGGGGTGCTGTTAACAAGATGTCAGCTTTTCTATGGATGATACGTGTTGCAGGCAGTCGATTAGTTTTATTTACCCAATTAGTTGGTTTGTTCCTGTTGTCCCCCCGTGGTTCTGTGTTGGTTTCACCCACTTGTCAATTACTGTAAACCCCAGCCCCTTTTTCCAGATTGTTCCCCATACATCACCCTGATCCTGCCCCCGAGCCCTATCAATCTATGTAAACCCAACCCTTTGTTCCAGCAAGTTCTCTGCCTTTCATCCCTTACTCGAAGCCCCATTGGCATTATGACTGCCGCCCCTCCCACGTGTTATCCCTATTGGTCCCCAACATTGTAAACCCTCCTCCCAACTCCTCCCCTGAAATACCCTGATTGGTTCCTGAGTTTGTACCCTCCCCACCTTAAATTGTGGCGCACAGAGGTGCTCCTCGCTCAGTTTGTCCTACCTTTGACCTTTCCAGTCCCTTCCCCGTTCACTGTTCTTGTTTCCTACAATAAATCCGGTTTCTGGGAAGATTCTTGGACTCTGAGCCTCCTCCATTCCTCCACCGAGCACCCACGACGTGCTGAGACCGCAGAGCCTGAGGGCTTAAGAGCTCTGAAGGTTCGGTCTGGGACAAACAGCTCCCAGATCGTTCCCCACTCCTGACGCTGCCAGCGGTCAGTGAGGCAGAGCCAGCCGGAGCAGGAAAGGCCGCGGCAGGGGCAGCGTTAGATATGGACACACACTAAAAGGAGCCCTTTACTTGTGACTTAATGCTATGGACTAGACACAAGTTACAAAACCATGGTTGAGGGAGACTGAGGAAAAGAAAAATAGAAGTGCACTTGATTTAAAGGAGAATTTCTCATATTAAGATTAAGAATCAAATCTTTCCTGAAGCAGGAAATGCTGAAGCCTCTTGCCTATCGCTCTTCCAAGTACCTGGTAAAAGCTAAGCATCTGTTAAATCAGAACTCTGAACTTCTGTAATGAGCAGCAAACCTCAACCCTGTTATGTTGCTCTTTCTCTGCTGATGCAAGCTTTAGAAGCTGCAAAGCAGAAAAGTATTTTTGCTGCTGTAATATAAGCTACACGTGAGCATAGATGTACACCTAAGCATCACAAGGAATACGATTCCCGGTTTGCCTGATTCATCATCCCAAAGAAACTGAGAGGGACAACAAGCTCATTAAGACAGTGTGATACCTGGCAGCTGGACCACACTGGGGAAATATTCCCAAATTTTTTAGCTCCTGACTTGTGGTCACACTGGGGAAGTCAACACACCGCAGTCGCACAAGCTTGCTAACCTTGCTGCTGCTTTACACAGCAGCAATTCAGACAGACTGCATTGCATTTGGTCACTGAGATGGACTATGAAAACACAGCTGACCTAATTTTTTTCCCTTCCTCCCCGATACCTCTCCCAAAAGGAGGTCACCAGTGCCTAGACAGCAACTTCACACCAGGTCACATGAGAAAATACAGCCTTGGATAGGAATCAGGTTTGTGTACAACAGAAGAGAATAATGCTAAGTGAATGATTCCCAAAATGGGATTAGAGGATGACTTTTAATGATCTGCATAGAAATGATTTGCTGCACACTACCAAGTCTCTCTCATTCTTGGGCAGCTCTTGTCATTTTACTAATGTTTGTGCTCATGTGAGCACTCAGATTTTGACACGTAATGACTCGATGCTCGGCTGAAACAGCTTAGTTCATGACATTGTCAGTATACAAATCCTCCTCTTCCATACACAGAGGATGAGGTGCCAAACACAAGGATTTGTGATACGCACTCCAAGACATCCCTCAGTCCTGCAAGAGGGAAAGATGAAGAGTGAGGAATAACTGGATGCCTGTAACTCTAGGGAAATTTGACATCCCAGTGATTCAGAAGATCACTGCCGCCCGGGCTAAGCAATAATTGTTTTCTTGTACACAAACACCGACTCGTTTTCTGTTTAACACACATGAGGTTTATTCAAATTTCCCAAAGTTCTTCGAGCACTTTGCTAGAGAACATGAACACCTGGCTTGATCTCCCTCCATGCCTTCCCCAGCTGGGATTTGTAGTCCTGGGAGAGAGAGCCAGGTGCCAGTTTCTGTTCAGCAAGAGGGGGACTCTTGTGCTAAAAGAGATTTCAGCCTTGTACAGAATCTATTTGCTTTTCATCTATTCTCTGTGACCATTAGCGAGCCACAGCTCACAGACAAAGAAGGCAAAAAAACAGAATCTGGAAGTGAAGAGACGTAGCACGCAAAGCATTAGGCATCTTTATGCATTTAGAGCCACCAGAAGGGGAACTAATTGCCTGCTCTTTTCATACGTTTCTTAAATATTTACTTTGGTTGGGTGTTTGAGTATCCACAAGAAAGATGATTATGCTTGCAGCTGAGGGAGAAGAAAGGCGAGAAGGCCATGCTTTCCAAATGCACAAACCATAAATTTAGTATGTACAACAGGCACATACTGTAAATCTCCCATGTCTTCATTGAATTTTTCAGTCTCATGTTGTGTGCTACTTTGCAGTTCTTGTAAGTGGAAATTCAAAGATTATTTTCATCTCTTCACTGTAGCACTAACCTCAGATCAAAGTCCCTCAAAATTTCACAGAAATGCTGGTTTTAAGATTTTTGTGTTGTATTAACATCTGTAGAAAAACACCCACCTAACTTTTTTTATGAAGACTTCTTCCTTTGTCTTGTGTTGGAGAAGCCACCTGTCATCTGCCAAGTCTAAAAGGGACTTGGTTAACAAGCTAAAACATCCTGTTGCACTCAAAAAAGAAGTGGATGTTTGAGACCTTGGTAATGACAGGAGCTGGCAGCTTGTCATCTCAAATCCTTGCCACCAAAAAAACTCCCCAAACCTAGAGAATTTTAATATTTCTTCTAATTCAGCCTTGGAATTTGACAACTGATCTATACCATTATCAGCAAGTGACATTCCACTCAGTTATACTGCTTGGTTGACTCGCAAGAGAGAAAAAGAAAAACTGCAGTAAGGGTTGAGGGTTCTTGAAATCGAGCCTGTGAGAGCAATGTTCATAAACCACCGATGAGCAAGCATTGTCAGACAGCTTCTCTGAACAGTATTTGGCAGTTTGACACTCACAAGCTTCAGTTTGAATGTGGAGGCAACATCTGAACACCAACAGTTTCAAACCTACACGGAACAGAGAAATAGAAAATCTGCAGAACAGGGCAAAAGAGAGCAAATTGCAAGGAGGAGAGGTCTCTAGATGTACTACCAAAGCAACGTGTCCAGCTTTCATCTTTCAAGAGTGTCCCTCAGAAATAAATCCATCAGCGGAAAATGCATAGGTAATTATTTATTCTGAACCAAAACACTGGGATTTTACCCCTGTCATCCTTCAAGTAAGCTTGTTCCTGAGCCAAGAGCAGACACTTGGGAATGTGTCCATCCTTTCATTCTCTTTGACACTGGCAGAACAGCAGAGTTCTCAGCAAGGACCTGTAGCCTATTCTGACTTCCCTCCAGCAAAAACTTTATTATCCTGAGATTATTCCTATCACTCATGTAATATTTCAAAGAATTAATGAATCTGCTCCTGAGAATTTCCTGTGAATCCTTAAGTGTTTTGATGCACATTCGGCCTTTAAAGTAAATAACTGATTATCATTAAATTAGACTATCAGACTGAGCATCACACATAACATACTACAGCCTACCCTTAGTCTTTCCTACTCCCAAATGTATGAAAATCTCAAATTGGTAGATTTGTTGAGCTCTGTTACCAAAACAACATGCCAATACCCCTTCTAACCAAAATATTTGCCCAAATGCTAGATATTAACTAAGATATTAAAAAAGTTTCCTCCTTAATTATTCAGAAAATTTCTTGTGCAGTATTTTAACAGGTTAACTACTAAGGACAGCTATAATTTGTTAATGACTTACAGAAGTAGAATTGTCAATGCAAAAATTCAAATAGTTCAGTTGATAAAAATGCCAAGATACACCCATCCCATTCATCTAATGGAATAGTCTCAAGTTTTAAATTACAGGCAGCTGTCATCTAAAATAATGATGAAGTGCCATAATTTACTTGCCTGCACTTAACTGAAGCTGAGCCTGTTCAGATTAGTAAGCTGACTTGCCCTAAATCTAAAATACATTCTTACAAGTTGTTTTCCTTTCCTTCCTAGCAATCATCTACTGAACTCAGCATTCATAGATTCTCTTCTGGTTTCAGCTAAATGCCACCCCTGGAAATAGAGCTTTCTCCTTTCAGAGAAAGCAGACAGTGCTCACTAGTTTGTCTAAGTCAAAGACAGAAGTTTATTTTTAGCTAAAAAGAAGATATCTTTGCCCAAATACTTTACTTTTGTGGGCAATACTCGAGGATTAATCATGACACGTTATTGACTCTGGTCCATTTTCGTAGACTCTTCATGTTACATTCTTTGGACTTTACATCAGCAAGATGAGGAGTTCCCATAAAGCCATTTAAGGAAGGCAGCTAAATAAAATCAGGCTGGTTGCATCATCCATGTAGTATTGGACCACACAACAGTATAAAAACAATCAAGATAAGATGTGAGAAGAGGATACTATTTCCCTGAAGCCTGCCAGGACAGATGACAGAGTTTATGCCAACTTTATGTCACTGTTACGACAGCTGCGGGATGACAAATGATTCACGGTCCAGAACAAAATAAGGAGGGATTGGACAAATGCTACCCTGACAAAAACTCTGGACGAAGAAAACTAGTGCATAAAAACCACTGCAACATCTTGGAGCCTGCTCCAGTGAGGGTTTGTGTTGAAACAACTTTTGACTTCATTTCTTGTCTGATTCTGAGCGCTAATGCCAGATTTACTGTATGACTCGCTCTGAGGCCGTATGCAGAGAGATCTTAACCAGACTGAATGCATAAATATCCAAGCCTATTTCCTTTCATTCAACACCAGTGTCTTTCATGTCAGTAGGCGTGAGAAATTTAGCACACAGGTTTATTCATCAAAGGCTCACAGAATAAATCAGCTGTGAAAGGACCTCTAAAAGGCATTTAGTCCAATGCCAGCCCTCAAAGAAATACTACCTAGCTGAGAAAGCTCAGGGCCTCTCCAACCCAGGTCTGATCTCCAAGGATTGAGGCTTTGAGTTTTCTGCCAGTGTCTGCTTTCCCTCAGATGAAAAAGTTCTGCCTTGTACTCTCCCATATTACAACTTTCAGAACTTTCTGTTTCAAATTTTGTGGTCATTATCCAGTAATTTCAAATAAATTCAGCACAGAGTGACAGAAACTGATCACTGGTCAGATCTCACAACTTGAATTTACTAGTCATGGTAAACTTACAACTTACTAGTCATAGTAGCTAGAAAACGATAGATTTAACAGTATGCTTTGGAAAGATTATTCATTACATTTAAAAACCAAACAGTAGTAGCTATTGTTGCTCAGCAAGACTCAGCAAACCCTGGGATTTAAGGTGCACAGAAGGTTGATACATATGAGTATGAAGAGCAGAGCAGCAGGTTACTGTAAATCAAAAAGACTTTTTTAAAGTGTAGAAATCAGAACTGTCTTCTTACCTTGCCATATTTTATCAAGAGCTGGATGTCGAGGCCTCCGCAGACTCATCTCTTTCCACCTGTTGACCTCAATTCCTGGCACACAACAACGGTGCTTGCAAACCAGCACCCAAATTGCTCCACATCTATTTTTATCATCCCACAGTTCATTCACTTAATTTTCAAAACCTTGGCAAATAATCTCTACCAGCTCTAAGGTATGATCTGAAAACCACAATATTCTCTTTTTGTTCAAAGACTTGCTGTGGATACAAGGGGGGGGGGGGGGGGGGGATAGAAACAGAACTTATGTATTCCATAACTTTCCATAAGATCAAGTTTGAATCATTAAGACATCCTGCCACAATTAAGTGTATTACTTGGCAATTATGTGCTTTTAGATCATAGTTTGCTATTTTTTGTATAGGTGGGGTGTTCTCTTCCAAGTGTTCTCCCACAGTTGTACAGAAATTAAAAAAGTCCACGTGACTACTTTTGATCAAGTTACACAGGTGAACATTTTCTCGGGCTGGGTGGCCTCCAGCTACTGCAAGGGACTCCAGTGATTAGTTGTTAGAAATTGGTTATAAGGAATGAGCTTTTGTGTTCAGAGCTCCTTCAGCACGTTGGCATTTGTCAAACCTTTGATTATTAATAGGGTCAGAATTTCATTCCAAATACAACCGGGGAATTTGTGCCTTGGGCTTTGGCAGGACAAGATTTCACACGCTGAATTTCAAGGAAAAGGCCCATGTAAGGCTAATCAGAACAAACCTGAATGAGAAAGAAGCCTGAAAGAAAGCCTTACCCATGTGCTAGTTCCCCTGGGGGTTTTCCTGAGAAAGTGATTAATACTTCTCTACTCATATGGAAAAAACACTGTTAAAAACCACTTTTCCCTTGCTCGAGTTAGAAAACGAGAACTGAAATCAAAGCATATTAGTGACAATAAAAGATTAATGCTCTGGATTTCTTATGCAAACTTTTTCAACACTGCATTATTAATGACACCTAATTGTAGTGGAGATTGCTGCAGGACAAGCTAATTTTACTACACACTTTATATTTTTAACTATGAAATGCTTTCTTGTAAGACCCCTCCCCCCTCCAGGATCCTAGTAGAATTTCATCATGTCTTCTAAAAGTCAGTTGTTAGTACTGATTCAAAAGTTTTCACAGGAGCCGGTAACTTATGAAAATATTGTGACATGTGCCAGTTTTTGTACAATTTTCGTTGACGATAGAAAGAACAATTTATTTTAAATTGTTCTTGCACAGACTGCATTCAAAGAGTGCTATACTCAGTCTCAGTATTTTACCACAGCAAGAAATTTCTTAAAGTTAGTATTGCCCACACGTAGACACACATCTTTGGTTTAGGCTGAGGTGGGCAGCACTGAACCACTCCAAGCTGCTGAAGCAGACCCCAAAAGCCAAGGGCCACCAGAGCAGCAGTACAGTTTAAACATGCCACCTTCTTCCTACAAGATCAAAAGGGACTGGAAGATCACGCAGGAGATCCTTTACCCCATGTCTGTGGCATGTAGGGACTGTCAGCTTCTTTCAGTGGCACAGCAACAAAGAGAGCACCTGAAGAGCAATATCATATTTATTTCAGGAAAATACTGTATTACTCAAGAATGGGATCACTGAGCTACAATTAAGACAGATTTCAAATCAGAAGAATTTTACTCTCAGATACAAATTTTTCATGAGAGCCTCAAAACATCCAGCCCTCATCCCCTGCCTGGAGCCCCCAGGTCCTGATTCTAAATGACCATATCCCTTCTTTTAAAGGAGGACACATCTCCTGGAGCAAAAAATACATTCTTCTATTTGATAAAAAAATAAATCTTCTGTGGCACTTCAACCAAGAAAAAGACACCTCTGTAACTGTGTCTCCTTACTACAACCTTGGCACAATAAGGTTGTTTGACTCATCAGCAAACAACAGCTTCAAAGACCTGTGACTGGCAAGAAGAGCAAGGAGGAAATAAATATATCCAGGGAAATCATGGCACAAACAGCCCTGCAAAACCAGGGAAATGAAGAAAGTACCATATTGTAATGAGTCTTTTTCATTGCAGATCACTCAATTTTTACTGGTGCTTTACCATTCTCTGATGTGAGGAATAACTAGAAACAGTTGTAGATGAATGCTCAATTTCAGTAGGAATACAAACTTGTTCAACAGAACCTGACTTGTTTCATTATGCAGATTAATAATGGCTCTTTTCTGCAGTGTGCTATGATGGATTTTTATTAAGCAGCTCCCTGTTTATTTCACATTGTTCCAAGAAAAAGAATAAATTCACTCAGGCTATTCTTAACCCAGTGGATTCATGACACATATCTTTGTCTACTGCCAGTTGCTCTTCTCTTTCCAGTGTTCCAGTCATAACACTGTGGTGCATTTAGTTATAAAACAGAAGACTCAGGTCTCCTTAATTTGAAAACTCAGTCATTTGAACAGGATTTTCTTTGTTTGCTGAGAATGGGAACAGCCATGTAATCTCTTGTAACATCAGCCTCCTTATTCCTACAGTGGATTTGCCTTCCCTTACGGCACTTTGGCAACACAAAAGCCGCTTTGAAGTTAAGTACTAAATTATATATTATGGCTCTCGTCATTCAAGAGCACTACAATAATTATCTCTATTAAATAACTGGAAAGTACAACAGGCAAACCTAAGTGAAGCCAAAAAATTATGGAGTCCAAGATAAAGCTGTTGGTTTTACCCCCATTATTCCCTGCATTATGCGTTCCTAGTAGGAAACTCCATGAGAAAAAAACCTGCTACTATTACACCGATAATTAGTTGCTAAATACTCATGTGACTAATAGCAACCAACTTAAAGAGAAATCATACATATTTGTGTTGTTAAACCCTAGCACGTCTGTGAGCCTAATGGAAAGGATACCTAGATTTAATTAAAAATGGCAGTTCTAAGAGAAAAAACAGTACAGAACTGAAAAAAAATCTGGCCTTTGTTTTGATTAGAAAATAAGGGAAAGAATCAAGCAAAGAATATATAAATAATAGTCCTTGAAGTATGTAAAAAATTTTCCCATTATTCCCATGAGAAACAGTACATTTTAGACCCTGAGTTCAAAATAGGACTAAGACCATGACAAACCTTACTGTAACCTTCCTTTTAACCATGGAAAAGCTCCATTATTTAAGCATTCTAAAATTATTGGCTTTGTTGAAGAAAAATACCCAACAGCAGTAAGCAATTATGCAGATGCATTTGTACTGTAGAGGTTAAAGGTTTATTATGCTTTCAGATTAATAGAATAATGTCCCTGTATAGAGCCAGCCAATTCCTTTACAAGTTTGCATTTCACATTTAATCTAGTCCCATAATTTAATCGTGATAGGTCTTGTGCATTATACCAGGGCTGAAAAAGTGTAATGATCTGAAAGCAGGCTTTTTATGCATGAGATAATTACAGTGTTACCAGCTAGCCCCACAATGTAGACAAGAATAGATGAACCAAATATTTTTTTTAAAATTTTTTTTATGTTACGCAACTCTTCCATGCTCCTAGGTAAATATAAGACATAATAGAGACTACCACGTTCATATGAATTTAGACCTCAGGTACTTGCCATCTTTGAGGAGAACCCACTTTGAATTTGATTGAAGCGTGGCAATGCTGTTTTAGGATCTGTACCCATCCTTTCCAGCCAAGACAGAGACCTAAGTGGGATAGCAAGGACACTCCCCGTCGTAGTTGTATGAGAAAAAGGTTAAGAGTCTCTGCTTCCTTTTCCTCCCTGGCTCAGCCAAAACAGCTCAGCTGAGCTGTGCAAAGATGGGGGCTGCAGGGAAAAGGCAGCAAAGCCAGCACAACTCAGATAAGGGAATAAAATAACAAGAATCCAAGACTACATATTTGCCATGAAAGACAAGAAAATATTTCATTTTGTGCTTTAGTCATGGGCAAGAAAGAATATAGGTCCTGTCAGACACCCCTCAGACAGAAGAGAAATACTAGGAACTGATTTTGTTTCTGTCGTATAATTTATTTTCTCAGCAAACAGATTTTTTTTTTGGTATTTACTCAATATAGAACTTTTCCACTAAAGCAATTTCTTTTTCCAAGTATCAATCTGAAAAAGCTTTTCTACTGGCTTATAAGTATGAAATAAACACTACCTTAATGTTTAACTCTTTCTGTCTTCTCTCCTTTAACTTAGGAGAATTAAAGCAGATAGAAATTCACCCTTATTTGATGTTGCCAGAACAAGTTCTGCAACACAGCATCAATTTCGTTGCATGCACAGACATTATCACCCTTCTGCCTAAAACTTCAGCTGAAAAACGGTGCTAAACCAGCAACACAACTTGCATCCTTTTCAGGGAGGAACTGTAAAGAATATTAAGCTTTACTGAATATCAGTGCAAAACAAAATTGTAACCATGAAGGATTTTATACTCCTCATGGTCTACTTCAGACTTAGAAATCACTCATCACAAATCAGCATGATGTAATGTGGTTCTGCTAAAATATATTACGTGAAGAAAATGAGCTGATTTCCCTTACTGACTCGCCAGTCTCCATTTCTGTCATAGACAAACTAGAGAGGTCTGGGTTTGCTTTAATGTATCTGAATAATTCCAAATTGATTTACAGTGAGACATAAATGGGTAAATACAATAGCCAGCATTGGTGAAAGTTACAGTTTTAGAAAGACTAACAAGTCTTATTAATGCATATTCTCTTTCTGAGAGGCACTGTCAACCACGAGACAAATCTTTCCAAGCACCATAGGTTGACTGTATTCCATCACACAGCCAATACCATGAAATCTGGCATGCCAGAAAAAGGTTTCATACTCACACCCTGTAGTTAAATACCTCATTTGGGCCCCCGAATCTGGCACCTTTATAAAGGGAAGAACCAACCCAGTAACTGCTGAATGTGCTGTGAACAAGCCTCTAACCCGGTGGCCCTGCTTGGAGCCTGCCACTTCCAGCACGTTCCAAGCAGCTTACAGAGAAGTAAAACATGGCTGTAGGAACCACTTAAGGGTTTGAAAAACTGTAACAACATAAAATTTAAAGTGTCTTGATTGTCTACCCCTATGTCTTACACCTCTGTACAGTATCCACAGAAATGCTCCTTGACAGAGAAGTAACACTGTAACACCGCTAACAGTAGCTGACCACTGTGAAAAATGAGGTTCACATATTTTTCTTATAGAATTTAAAAGTTTAATAAAAAGACAATTGGGAGATAAAAACAAAGTACACAGATACGGCCCGGTGTCTCTGCATTCAGCCAAGAGAGCACCCCTTACTAACAAAGGACTGTCCCTTAAAAACAGAACCCTACTTCGTATCCATAAATTCTCATGCATATTCAGACATTCTTCTTAGGATCTTTGGTGTTCTTTTGTTCAGTTTTCTCTTGCCCCCTTCCCAATAGATCAATCTTCTTGGCGCCATCGAGATTTACATTCCCTGATACCAGAAATGCAATCAATTCCTCCCCCAGAGTTCTGGTCACTGCTGTCTTCATCTGGATAAGAGAGTTTACGAATGCAGGGCTTCTCTAGCTATTTTTTCTCAGTCTTTGGGTTATACAAACAAAAGTAGTTTTTGTTTTAATACTATGCCATAGCCCAACATATATGTATTATACCACTATTTCTAAGTTTCATCCATAACAGAAATAAAGGAAACTATATTAATACAACAAAAGTTTCCAATCTTATACACATAGCATTCATTTTAATATTTGCAAAAAGCCAACAATATAATATGTATCTATAACAAGACCCAGCTCACATCTGGAGCCAGCAGTGTCCTGTCAGCGCAGGGAAGCAGCCCAGCATCCTGCAGTGATGCTGACCAGCAACGCTTTCATCGGTGCTTCGTGTGAGGACCTCAGCTCCACAGCCACAGCCCCTGCTTCAACTCAGCTGGCAAAACTGTTTCTTGGAGAAACAAAAGCAATAGAAGTCAAAGGTGCTTCTAATGATAAGAAACGCTGATGAACAAATCAAGGTGATTAGGCAGTTTCAATCACACCCTCCTTTGTGTTGAGCTCACTGTCTACTGTGGAACCGTTAGAAATCGTGAAGTTTACTTCTATTTTTTGTGTCTTGCAAAACTCAGCTATTGTCTCACTCACCTCTCTCAAGGATTAAGATTACAGCTGGGTGTTCTCCCCTTTCATTTTAGAAATGAATATAACTTGCAGAAGATATTCTTCT
Organism: Poecile atricapillus; assembly: GCF_030490865.1. Classification (NCBI taxonomy): domain Eukaryota; kingdom Metazoa; phylum Chordata; class Aves; order Passeriformes; family Paridae; genus Poecile; species Poecile atricapillus. Next base: position 11,405,021 of record NC_081267.1, on the reverse strand, counting down.
TTTGTCTTGCTAGATATGTGTACAAACAGCTCGTATTGTCCTCAGCTGATTGAGTTTGTTGAACAGACAACTGTCAAAAGCAGAAATGAACAGATAAAATGTTCTTCAAATTTGAACTACTACCTGTGACACTCAAGTGAGGTTACTGTACTGTTCTTGCCTCATTCCATAAAAAATGATTGACCAAAAGTCTCCTGCAGAAGACAGTAGTGGAAAGAGTAGTTTTTGAAAATGACATCCTCTCCAGAAATTAATGCACAGAAAGTGGGAGTCTGTTTTCATTAACGATATTCTGGGGGTGCTTGACATTCTTTTCATTTGTAAAAAGCAAACAAAAAGAATTGGGATAGTTTTGAATCAACCTTCATTTTGTTATTTGTTCCTCAGTAGCATTTCACACAAAAACAGAGACTTGCCGTTTAAGTAATTCTGATGATGAGTGAACAAGAAACAGTCTCCTACATGTAAATCAGATTTGCCTTTTAAATGGTTTACTTCTTCCAACTTGTTATTTAGCAGCATTTCAGTTTTGTAAAAAATACTAAAAATTAGCTGACATTAATTGTGCTTTGCTTGAGCAAAGCCATTTCTTTTTTAAGAAATGTTATTCAAAGAAATGTCCTTTAAGTCTCTAAAATCAAAAAGTTAATTTTGTTATGCCTAAACAGGCTTTAAGGTTAGTGAAATTGTTAGTAATGGAGTGAGAAAATGGTAAACAGAACTGGCTTTACAGCTGGAAATGTCCTTCATAAGTCTGGATGCAGTTCTTGTCTGGTGCCATACACAGTGCTTTTTTATACAAAAAAGCAAACCTACCCTGTCTCAAAGATTTAATTGATCAAATATCTGAGAAGATACTGAGCAAAAATGCAGTTAGGGTTTGGGTTTTTTTGATACGTAAGCTCACTTTTATATGACTGAAATTGCTTTGGTGATTTTTATTCTACAGTGTAATGCTTAGTGGGCTTAGGGACCACCCACCGAAATAACAATTTGAAGTGAAGGTTTTGGCTATGGGAAGCTGTGCTTTGTAATAGCACGCAAGGGCCCTTAAAAAGTATTTTTTTAGGCAAAAAAGAAGTTTTGCTTGCTCTGTGATTATACTAGAGATGGTCTAAACCTCGTGTGATTAGCAACAAAAATGCAGGTCAAGTCTGCTAATCTTTTCCTGTAAAATATTAACCTCTTCTATTAAGAATAAATGGCAATACGTTATTTTATAGATATATTTTCTCATTAATTTAAGACACTGTCAGGTTTGTGGTGCATGTTCTAAATGCTCAAGTGTAGATCACCAAATAGTTACTGTTATTTCTGAAGTTCATTACTCTCTAGTGATTTCTCCATATTTTGCTGCTTTCCTTAGCATTATTGCTGGTTCGGAGGTACTCTTAATTTGTTACCGGTATTAGCTCCTTAATGAAACTCTCTTCAGGTAGATTTTAATCTAGATATTTGAAGATGCAGGATGAAATTAAGGTCAATTTTCATGGGAGCTTGGGACATTTTACATATTGTCTTTTAAATTTGCAATTTTCTTTTCATTTAGAAACAAATTTGGATGAAGCTGCATTGATACATTGCGATGCCTACAATTTTATTTCCAAGTCTTGTGAAAGAGAACTTGATTTGATGACCTTACTGACAGTTAATTACTGCTAGTAGATTATTGAGGAACCACTTCATAAAATAAGCAAGGAAGTCTATAACTCTCTCTAAAATACTGGCTTTGATGCGGGTGAAGACGACTTTGGACTATTCTGAAAACACAGACAAGAGCAAGAAATTTTGCTTTTCATTAAGGAGAATGCTAATTTCTCTTCTTACAAATGTGGAGAGTTGAGATTCATTTTTATATTTTGATGATAGATGACTAATAGGAAATGTGTTATCTTAACACTGGTTTACATAATCTCTGAAACACTCTGCATTTTAATATTTTTGAGGGTGATATAATTGACAGATGGAAGTAGCAGTGTCCTGGTTGAGGGCAAATTTGGGAGAAAATCAGTCATAGATCAAATCCAATACCAGGACACCACGCTAACTTCTGTTGTTGGTTTACATTTTTTGGTAAAGTTACAATAATTGGAAGGCTGGAGAAAGAAAGAATGTGAAACTACTGAATACAACATTTCAGACAACAGACGTGGAATATCATTGTTTCAACCAAACATTTGAATTTCAAATTTCAAAGCAACTATCTGAAGTTTAATTTAAAATTCTAATTTAATTTCAAGTCACTGTGCCCATGAACATACTTTTAATTGAACTGTATACTGGGATCTAAAAATAAGTCATTTTCCACATTTGAATTCACTTCATAAAACAACAGTTTATGCATTTTACAGTATTACAGAAGTACAATCAGTAAATCAAAGTATCAGAATTTGATTTTTGTAACTTTTCAAAGTGGCAAACCTCTCAAAAAGCCTGTTAGTCAGTCCAGGATGACACCATTCCTGGACCTATATACACTGTTATTCACTTCAGCACCTTCACAAAATTGAGAGACCTGTTTTGCTGCGTTCTGCAGCTGCAGGATCAAGTCCAGGGAGGTTATGGGTTCTGGTGACCAACATGGGACTCAACGAGACGGGTCTCTGCTTGGTTAATGTCAGGAAACCATTTGTTCAACACAGGAACAAATTCATCTTAAATCCAGAGACAGAGAATACAGAGCAGAGGCAGGGTGGGGGTTTTACGGAACAGAGCCAGCCTGGAGTTTAAGGTCAGGGTCTAATAGGGACAGAGCAAAGGAGAAACCCAGGGGCACAAAACACATCACAACACCCTGGGCTGCCACCCCACCAGGGGTCTGCAGGTGGGGCAACTCGTCCCGGGCTCACAGGGCACATCTCCTGAGGCAGAGGGTGCAATTGACTTTTCCTGGCCTCTAAAGACACACCTCTCACTTTAACACTGCTTATCCAAAACCAAATCTTTGCCCCCCACACCGTTTTATACCCAAATCATGGAGCCTTTATGTCTTTTGATTGTCAGTGAGGTGTGTTTATCCATTCGTCCATGGTCAGAGTGGCTTTATGCAAGGTTTCAAATGCTTCTGATTACAGAATCTTCCAGACTACAAGAGGGTTTTACAAAATATGCTTTATTACAATTCCCAGATTAGTGACAGGGGAAGAATTTTTTTTTTTTTTTAATGATTTAATAGTGCCACCTCTAGATATCAGAGAGTACAGAGTCATAAATTTTTAGTACCTGGGTTTGTGATAAGAGGAGTTCATACTGTTTCAACAGAATTAATGAATATATCTTTAGAAATGACACCCTCTTACATGCACGCGTTAACTCACAGGTGGACAAAGTGGACAAAGTCTCCTGACTATCAAGCTATTGAAGCGGGAGTTTTAACAAATGGCTGCTGAAGGAATTTAGCATATTTTGTACTGTTGCCACTGACTGAAATTCATAAACGGATTCAATAGCTAAAATTCATAGATTCACTTGCAGAAACAAAATTGGGGTTCTTTGGGTTTCTTGACAATGACTCTACAGATACAAAAACGTGCCAAAATAATCTGGGTTGACTTGCAGAGCTATAACCTTCAACAACGCAAATATACTAAAAACCCAATACTACTTTCTAACCTGTGAACGATAGAAGAGGCTAACTGGGGTCACAGATTTTTCCAAACTCTGTCTTTTCCACATATTTACCAAATATCACTTGAAGTTAAACCAGCCTTCAAGACTTCATTTCTTTCCTTATTTCTACTGTTGAATGATTTTATTTTTGCCCTGAAGTTTTCATACTCATGTGGAACTTCATGCTGAACTTCAAAGTTTTTTTCCTTTATGGTGATTTTGCACATGCACAGCTTACTCACAAAAATAATCACAGGACCTCTACACTGTATCAGCAAGCTGCAAATGTTTACTACAAGATGGCTGCCATGTAAAAGGAAAAAAGCATAATCATCTAAATGTAGTTCAAGCAGAACAGATTTAAGAATAAAGCCCAGTATGACTAACATCTTTGCCAAAGGAAAGAAAGCAAGTGTAGCTCCCAGTTCAGGCTCACATCACTATTTGGGAAAGCAGTAAAATACATCAAACATTACCTACAGATTGTATTTCTACGATTCACTATTATGCTTCAGTGTTAATCAGCTGTATCTTCACCAGCACATCACTGACATAAGCACATAGATTTGAATTCCAATTAATGCATGTTCCTTTAGTAGGACAATATAAAATATTAGAGAAAGGTTTTTTGTTTATTTTTTCAATTGCAAAATAAGATACTTTGAAGCACATTTTCTTCAAAAGTCCCAAAAGCTTTGAGTAACTCAGCACAGTGTCCTGAAATGCTGAGGAGCAGAATGGGTTATGCTGCCAATATCAAATCGATCACTTCCTAATATTCAACTCATCACAACATAATGTTCAGTTATCTATAGCAGTACAAGTTACTTTGTGAATGCAGCTTCCAGCTCTCTGTAATGTCTCAGATGCAATTTCACATGTATCTACATAGAAGATCTACTTTGTAAACATGAATTCATGTAAGGATTGGAGAGATTGAACTTCCTTTCCCTTTCCTTCTTTGCACCAGTGGAACAAGCTACAAAACCAGAATTTGTTTGCAACCATGCCCTCCACTTTGCACATGCCCAAAGTCAAGTAGCTTTTACTTGCAAAATAGACATTTTTTCCAACTTACATTTGAATGGTATTCCAAAGCATCCAGTTCACCTTGGTTGAATAGACATTTCCTTTCACCTTTCTGCAGAATTAGCAAAAAACAACAACAAAAAAACATATAATTCCACAATGAAATAAAAGGGAAAAAAAAAATCAAAGATACCTGAATTACAACTTACCTCTTTAAAAGCAGACAAAATTTTCCATCTCTTTTTACTATCATGAGTACAAGTCAAATAAGCAAAAGGATCTGAAAATAACTAAACTACTGCAGGCATTCACAAGGTACATAGACTTAAAGCTGCTCTAAATTATTCATGGTACTACGTTCTGAAGGTACCTAGTGCACAGTTTGTGCTCATGCCTCCTTTGGGCCCATACTAAAAGTTTCAGCTGCCAAGTGCAGCTTACCAATAAAAGAAAAATATTAACTATTTCTCTATGATTACATTTATTGGTTTAGGCAAGTGACTCTTATTTTCTCATGTCCATATGGAACAGTACTGAACAACACTCAAAGTAAATTCATACTCTCCTTCCCAACTCGCTAATCTGCACAATCTCAACAGCTACCACAGTTTCAGGCTGTGTACCTGACCACAACCAGTGCCAGGAGATCTCAGGAGCAATCCACTGCTTATGAGACAGAATGCACATTACTCACATGAGGGGCACAAGAATATCCTCAAAAGTGCCCGCTCTTCTACACTACCTCAAAAGACTCAGGTATGCAAAACAATATTAGCAGAATACTATTTATCAAGGGATTACTGCAATTTACTATGTTACAGAGAACATACCTTCCTAGCAGTGGCAAGAGAATCTCCAGTGTCACTCTTTGCTCCTTCTTGGTATTCCTGTCTGTTGCTGTTGGCCTTTACTTCTGCCAGACTCACCTGAGGGCAGGACACAGCTGCTCCTCACAAGCTGCAGCTATACAGGGCTTAGAAATATCCAAGAACTCCTCCCAAAACACGGATCTCATTTTTGCTCTTTTACCTTCTGCTTCTACGGCATCTCCGGGATCAAAAGGAGGACCATCGCTTGATGAGGGCGTGGCAGCAAAAGTAGAAATACTGTAACAGTCTTCAGTAGATGTGACAGAAGTGCTGTGAGTGACACCACCAGGGTGTGCAAAGGAGTCACAGATCTCATAGCCACACTGGTTGATGAAAGAGAGATGATCCACAAGCCATCCCACTGTCAGACCATGTACCATGGACATCCTAAGTCCCCTTTTCAGGACGAAAGATCAGCTCCCTGAAACCACAGCCTTCACCAACCATCTGCACTTCCTGGAGCAACCTCCTCCTCCTGTGGGAATTTTTATAAGAATTCACTTTACAGAATTATCACTATTTAACAAACTAGCACATCCCTTCTGACAGACATTTCCATGCTCACACAGGCCACACTGCTGCCTTCAGCTGGTTTCCCCATTATGTTGATCCCCATACCACTACATTTTTTGTAGTAACCAAATTTTATATGACTTTCCATACTTTTATACGGTATGTGCTTACTCTGGCTCTTTTTAACGCGTCAGAAAACAGCCCTATGACACTCCAGTTATGTCTAAGACTATATGATACCTGTGTATATCTATACACTGTATATACACCACATATATATGCATTTACACTACATATCTTTACTACATATGTTACACACATGCTACATAGACTACATACATCTGCACACTATAGACTATAAACTACATATATGCACACACTATATATACACATACGCTATACATATTCACATATAAACACACACGTGTGCATACATACTCACTATGTACACATACACACACTGTATCTACACACACACATATACCTAGAGACATGGATCACTATGACGGCACCCGGGAGCAGCAATATAGGCACAAGGGCAGGGGCAGCCGCAGCCCCAGCGCGGCTGAGGCCAGGCGCCGACTCCCATCCCCGAGGGCACACAGGGACCGAGAGCTCGGGGCTGGGTTTTCTCCAGGAAAACTCTCGGCGGCTGGAGAAAAGCCCGGGGTTCGCCGTGGCCCGGCAGCGCCTGGCAAACACTCACCGCGGGCGCCGCCATGTCGCTGTACGGCCATGGCCCGTCCCTGAGCACTTCCGGGGCTTCAGCTCCTCCTCTCCTCCGTTCGCTCCTCCTCTCCTCCGTTCCCTCCTCCTCCCCTCCGTTCCCTCGTCCCCTCCGGTCGCTCTTCCTCTCCTCCGTTCCCTCGTCCCCTCCGTTCCCTCCTCTGGGCGCTGCTCCGCCCGCGGCTCCTCCATGAGGCAGTTCCGTGGGACGCTCTGAGGGACGTCCGGGCGGGCGGATTTGAAATGGCGAGCGGGCGGCGGCGCTGGCGGTAAGGGCAGGGCGAGGAGCGGGAGGGGAGCGGCAGCAACACCAACATCCTCAAGCACCGGGACAAATGTCCGTGCGGCGGCGGTGGTAGTGGTGGGGAGTCCCGGGCTGGCCTCGCTGCTGAGTGCCCCGGTCGCCCTCGGTACGGTTTAGACGCGCTCTCAGGGCGAGAGGGCGGAGCTGCCCCCGGCTCGGCCGCGCTCCTGCGCTCTTCTCTTTTTTATCCTGCTGGCGTGCTGGCTCTGGCAAACTGCTCTTCCATCTCTGCTGCAGCTCTGCTCTTACAGCGGGCTGGCTAATGGCAGCAGCAGCGTGGCCAGCAGGAGCAGGGCAGTGACAATCCTGGTACGCGGCGCTGGTGAGGCCGCGCCTCAGTGCTGTGTCCAGTTCTGGGCCCCTCAGTTCAAGAAGGACACGGAGGGGCTGGAGCGTGTCCAGAGAAGGGCAGCGGAGCTGGGGAAGGCTCTGGAGCACAAGTCCCATGAGAAGTGGCTGAGGGAGCTGGGGTTGTTTCACCTCCTGGTGAAAAGGAGGCTCTGGGCAACCTCATAATTCTGGAAACACCTGAGAGGAGGCTGTAGCCAGATGGGGGTCGGCCTCTTCTCCCAGGCAACGAGCGACAGGACACGGGCTCAAACTGTGCCAGGCTTTGGTGGGACAGCTGGAGGAATTGCTCCACAGAAAAGGCGATTGTACACTGGAATGGTCTGCTGTGAGCTTGCTTAAGCAATCACCGCACCTGCCCGGCATGTCGGTGGAGCCAGTGTCCCTGGAGGTGTTTAAGGAAAGGCTGGATGTAGCACTTAGAGCTGTGGTCTAGCTTACAAGGTGGTGATTGCTCATAAGTGGGACTAGAGGATCTCACAGGTCTTTTCCAGCCTCATTGATTCTGTTATACTAGAAGCTAATCACTTGCTATGTTTGTGAAAATTCAATCTTTTTGTGGTTGGTCCCAGTTAAAATAATGGACTAATGCAGCTTCTTCCCCAGACACAGTGAACTCATGAATATGCTGCCCTGTGAATTGAGCTCGAGAGATAGACTTCTGTTGTGGTTTGTGAGCAGTGTAACTGGAAGTAAAATGAAGCAACAGTTTATACTGATAATGTGTTTTGGTAATGTTTGTAGTGGAGGGGACTTTTATTAGTTATAATTCAGTCATTTAAGCCTATCCCACAAATGAGATACACTTTCTGCCCTCTACAGAGGTTCTAACTTTTCTCTAAAAAATCCTTTTTCTGTTTCTGCTGCATCTCTTCTGTATTTTCCTCTCTCTTCCTGGATTTCTCAGCCTCCTTTGGACTGAGTTCTTTTGGGATCCTCCCTTATGGGGAGCTCTGCTTATCTCAGTTCTTGTGATTTGATGAAAACTCCCCAGCTCGTCAGAATCTTGTTTCTCGTGTTTATTGGAAGGTCAGCACAAAACTTGGCAGGTCTCTCCAGACTGACTGCACAAGGTTATATCTTTGCAATCTGGTACATTTCTTTCTTCTGCTGGTACAACAAGGCCTTGTGGCTCATCCCGTGGCTGACAGCACAAAATGGCCCTGAACTACACAGTTCTTTTCTCTTTATACCTATTTTTACCCAATTAATAATAGACACGTATATTATTTCTCTTAATGACCCAATGACCCTTCACCTTTGTGCTACACTGCGGCATTTTCTGTCCAATCACTTACTATTACCCAAAAACCTCTAGGAGAAGAACATGAAGAAGAAAGAAGGACAAGAGACAACACCCTAAATCCTCCATCTTGCCTTCTGCTCTCTAAACTAACTTTTTCACCCAGTGATTTAAGAAAACTTTCTAATCTACACACTTACACTTTTAGCTTTTTCTATCTAATTTTAACAGCTGTTTTCATGTATCACCATGAAAACATGCTCATGAATTTCATGTTACATGAAATTCAGTGTTTTTCTGGATCTTCGAACTAAGTATCGGAAACAAGGGTACACACTTTGTATCCCAGACTCCAACAGAAAGCTGGCACTGTTTTCCTGAATTAATTCTGTTTACTTCAAATTCCACCTTAATGCCACTGTGGGGACTAATATTCCAGTTTGATTTATATCTGCATGCATAGTCTGAAGACAGCCATACTATTACCTCAGAACAGGTTTTCCAGTGATTGTGCTATGATGCTGGGGGATCAGTTGCAAATGAATTGGTAGGCTCAGACTGAGCAGCTCAGGAGCTGATGTATGGCTGAAGTGCTGTAAGCAGTACTTGTGTACTCGTGGTAGTGTGGCCTTTTTCCCAGTGGACTGAACTGAAAAATTTCTCAAGCTCTTTTGCTTTTGGAACCTGGGGGTTGGAAGTGACCAAACAGAAAGAAAGGCAAAACAGTAGGTTTGGAGTAACCACTGACTCTATCATCAATAAAACAGTTGATTTAAAAGACTGTGACTGCTCTTACATATTTCTGGGGTCTAACATAATCAATCTTTTTTTTGATCCAATGTACAGGTCTACTTCTTTATTCTGAGCTTTTGGGAAATCATTGTGGCATTTAGAACACAAAATACCCTTAGACCCTGTATTTTCTGACACTGCTGGAACACTGAGGGATTTACAGCAGTCACAATGAGGCGAAGCTCAAGTATTGCTGGAAGCAGCAGCCAACAATCTAGGATGGCACCGAGAGTGGAGGACAGCAACAAGATGGGTCTTCAAACAGCTCAGATGTAAGTCTTGCCTGTCAGATTGCTAAAAATAATTATATAAAACTAATTCTGAAGAGATTTATCATAGTGTGTGGGAGTAGCAACTGAGAAAAAAAAAAACTGAAACGGTGAGAAGTCTCCTTACAGCCAAGGGTGTTTGCACAAGTGCTCCAGTTTTGCAACACTACTTGCTTTAACCTTTTTGTATACCTGTGTCATGTTTCAAATGGTAAGCCTTTGTTACGTGTTGCTTAGGAGATGGCTGGGTGCATGAGCTGACCTTTCTAAGATGTTGCTGTGATGAAGGTGTTGAGGAATATATGAGTGCATGTATAGTTCTTGTAAAAGCAAGAGATGAATTGGTAGAAACAGTCACTTGAATCCTTCTCTCTATTCCTAAGGAAGGACAGAGGCAGCCTTGGGAAGCGGACCATGAGCAAAGCTACATCTGGAGCTTCAGAAGGAAAAGCCAGCTGTTCTGGGAACAGGTATGTACAGGTTTTGTTCTCTGCACTGTATATTAAAACAAAAATGGTCCTATATAATTTTGGAATTTTTCTTTCTTGACCGGTTTTTGTTATAGGGAATAATGGATCCGAGGCAAGCAGACCTTCAGTTCTGCCTTCCTCCAGTCCTTGATCAATAAACAATAATGCTGTGGAGCAGGAATTGCTTTGGGAGCTTTTTTTTTTTCTTTTGGGAATGACGTGCACTGCAGACCTTAAGAGTATCCCATTACATTTTTTTGTTTAAGGAAGAATGACATCTAAAATATACTCTGCATTAATTTCTTCTCTCTGAGGTACCAACCTTCCGAAAATCTAAAATCTTTCTGCTTAGCTCATGACTTTCTGTGTTGTGGGTATCTTCTTTCATAGGACCCCCAATGCTGCAGGGGTCTATTCCTTTTAAATAGTCCTTAAATATTTTGGTCTTTATTCACAGTCACCAACATGATTTCTTCATCTTTGGGTTTGTTTTCTGCTCTCTAAGAGTTTATTTCTTTCAATAAAACGATGACATTATTCATCTAGGATGCAGTAATCCCTTTGTTGCACACGTGGCATTGTGGCTTCCACGTCGATGATGTTTATCCAATCACCTTAAATGAAGAGAAAACTTCAAGTATCACATTGTATAACAAATGCAAAGAAAATATCAACATAGCATTCGTGCTGTGACTTAAACATGAAGAGTGTTCTCCTTTCTATGTATTGTCACAAGACCTGTGTTTGCTGTCTGTCCTTAGAGCGAGTGGGGCTGGAGGGTCCCACAGCAGCCAGCACGGTGTGTTTGGGACAGAAAAGATAAAGGATCCCAGGCCCCTTCATGACAAAACATTCATCCAACAATGTATCAAGAAGCTTTATGAGGTAACATATTAACTCCTTCTGCACTTATGTTATGAGGTGTAAAATATATTCATCAGAAGGGTCCTTTCTCTTGGTTTCAACTCTTAAGCTTTATTTAGTGACTGGTATTCTGTGTTTCTTTTGCACAGTTCCTCCTTGAGAATGCTTATGGCCACAATGTTTCCATGAAATCTCTACAATCTCCGTCAGTTAAGGACTTTTTAAAGATCTTCACCTTTATCTATAGATTCCTCTGCCCTTCTTATGAACTGCCTGACTCAAAATTTGAGGAGGAAATTCCCAAAGTTTTTAAAGACCTTGGGTAAGATGATTATTGTTATTCTCCTGGGCTGAATAGATATGATATGGCTAGAAATTTAAAAGCTAAGAATTCCGCATTGATAGTTGGGGAGAATGGGTAGGTTTTTTAATTCAGATGAGACTCTAAAAGTACAATGTTGTGATAGTTTTGTTTCACTTTTGTTCAGCTCTAGGTTTACTTGCTGATTTTCAGAGTCTACTGTACACTTTATATTTAAACCTGCAGAACTATAAGCTCTTGGAATCTTGCTTTGTAACATTAAATTTAATTGATTATTTGTATAAAAATTTGAAAGGTAGGACAGAATTCTTCTTGACAAACCTTTCTGTTCATTCTGTTAGAGTCTAACAACTAAAATTTCCAGAATTTTTGGATCAAGTCAATTTAGTTTAAAGTATGTTTTCCTGCAATTACACTTATTCTGCTTTGAAAGCAAAATGTGTGAAAAAGTAGTTTAGAGAACAGGAGACAATATGGAGGATTTAGGGTGTTGTCTCTTGTCCTTCTTCTTTCTTCTTCATGTTCTTCTCCTGAAGGTTTTTGGGTAGTAGTTAGTAATTGGATAGAAAATGCCGCAGTGCATCACAGAGGTGATGGGTCATTGGGTCATTAAGAAAAATAATATACGTGCCTATTGTTAATTGGATAAAAATGGGTATAAAGATAAAAGAGCTGCGCAGTTCGGGGCCATTTTGTGTATCAGACATGAAGTGTGCCACAAGGCCTTGTTTGTACCATCAGAAGAAAGAAATGTACCAAATTGCAAAGATTAACCTTGTAACCAGCCTGGAGAAACCTGTTAACTTTTGTAAGGATCCTACAATAAACACGAGAAACAAGATTCTAATGAGCTCGAAAGTTTACTTCAAATAATGAGAACTGAGATAAGTGGAACTCCCCACGAGGGAGGATCCCAGAAGAATTCAGCCCAGAGAAGGCTGAGGAACTATAGAAAAACTGTATTCACAGAAAATTCAGCCCAGAGAAGGCTAGGGAGACTATAGAAAGCTGTATCTACAGCGAATTCAGCCCAGAGAAAGCTGAGAGACTAGAGAAAAGATATATCCACAGAAAACAGAGCCCAAAGGAGGCAAGGAAAAGAGAGACAGAGGTAACAAATACTACATGAAATCCCAATTAATCTGACTTTCCTCATGGAACTAGATAATTATCTTAGCAGCAGATACTAATTCCCTGTCTCTCCTTGCTGTTGAACATGCACTGTGTAGAGGAAAAATAAAATATAGAAACATCATCTTCATGCAAGCTATAGAGGAATAAAAATTGCTTTAACCTTTTTAAAAATAGATGGCTTTTTAGAAATTATTAGGGACATAGGGCCAAGCTGCTTTGACAATGATTTATGTGGTGTCCTTTTGGCATTAATCTCACCAAGCAGCCTTTTCATATTACATAAATATTTCCTCTGTGTTACCACTCTTGCATCTGTTTCGTTATTATTATTATTTAGCTGTAAAAAATAACACTTGATGCTGTAGAAGCATGCTGGAACTGTAGCTTTTTTCTTTTCCCTAGGGTATGTTGGTTTTTTCCATATTTTCTTGTCTCATCTCCATCAAGAACGTGGTAGTTCTTCTTTTTGAGTAGTTCTTGAGTGGATCATGTAGATTCATTCAGGTTGGAAAAGGCTTCTAATTTCATGAAGTCCAGCTGTTAACCCAACACTGCCCAGTCCACCACTCAACCGTGTCTTTGAGTGCCACATCCTCACGACTTATAAATGCCTCCAGGGCTGGTGATTCAACCACTTCTTTGAGCAGCCTGTTCCAATGCTTGACAGCTCCTGCTGTGAAGAAATTCTTCTTAATAGCCAATTTAAATCTCCCCTGCTGCAACCTGTGTCTGCTAAGGCTTTAACTTTGCAGTGTCTGTTCAGCTCACTTGTGTGAGGCTTCTGCAGTGCTCTTCCTTGGTTGTGCCAACGTAAAGCGTGGCATGCTGTAGTAGTTTGGATTTGCCAATTTCATTTCCCGGCCAATGCACCAAATAAATGTCGTAGTTTTAAAGCAGCAAACTAAAAAAAAATCACTAGAAAACTTACTTATTTCTTGCTGTGAGATATGGATTAGAACAAGAGCAAAACAGGCTTAAAATTTAAGCTGGAACAAAGAAAGTTTATTAACAAAAACTGTAAGAATAAGAAACCAGAATAAAACCTCCAGAAACCCTTTTTTCCCCCAACTACCCAACCATTCTCTTGTTCACATGACAACATAAAGACAAAAAAATAACCATGGTGGTTAAAACAATCCCAATTCTTGCTATAGTCCTTTCATCAGTCTTTGTAGAGAAACAGAAGTCTTCTTCTGCTCATCTATGGAGTTTTACACAAGAAAACTATCTTCTTCATAGCTTTCCATTTTTCTGATGCCAGCTGCCCGGAAATTCTGCCCTCAGTTCTCTCCTCCCGTTTCACATCACTCTGAGGTGTGTTATGGGTCAATGAGTTTAGGGATGTCATTTTCAAGGATGAGCTATTCAAAGGCAAAAGTTCTCTTCATCTGTTTTTGTGAGCTTCTCTGGAAGCAGAAGTTTTCTCTTTGCCACTTAAAGGCCACAAATCTTCAACTATTATTTCTTCCCTCCTGTTCCAGCATCTCACAGGATCACAACCACTTCACCATTTGCTCAAAATCCACACTTTGAACTACTCTATTCCTCCCATTATACTCTGCCATGAATTAAAGGGTTTTTTTCCGAACACTACTGTCCATCTCTATAGCTTGAACAGAAAAATGTTTCAGCTTATTAAAGCATCTCCTTATTTTCTCTTCCCCCTCTAAAATTTAATTCCTTTCTTCACTGTCTTTGATAGTTTTTGGTTGTTTTTGGACAGTTTTTACATGTTTTTACACGTTGATCACTCCCTCTCTCTCTTCCCCTCTCTCTGGAAAAAAAAGGATTAATCTGCAAGTCTCATCTGGGTAGTAAAAGAGTTAAAGTCTTGCTCAAGCTGCAGGTGTTCATGGTGTCAGGTTTCAGTTCAGCGGCAGAAACTGCAAACTGAGTCAGGCCGGCCAGCCCTGCTTTTCTGCCCCCCAACCCCTCTGCAGCCTTGTTCTGCCTGATGGGAGCGGGGCGGGGAGGAGGCTGAGCCGGAGCCTGTCACCTCTTCAGAAGCCAGAAACCAAAGAGAGCCAGAAATTCCTGGGTTTACGTCTTAAGGTAGGTGTTCACAGGTTGATCTCACTTTTCAATGGTTAAAACCACTGTCAGTTCTCAGAAATGGCCAGTTATTGGCCAGGAGAAAAAACTCCCATCAGCCTCCAGCAGTTTCAACTTCCCTAGCTCTCAAAGCCAGCCTGAAAGGTGCTGAACTTAATATATAACATAAACCAGACCATTTGGGGACACCAGTATCATAAAGTCACCCCAGGATAAATATTTAATGCCTCTGATTTATTGTATTTTTATTTAGATGCATCTATAAATGCACTTGGCTAAAGGGACTTGACATTTTTTTAATGCCAGAGGCTCAGATAATCATGGCCAAAAAAAGAAATAAAAAACCCCTGCCTCCAATTTTGCACTTGATGCAACTAAGAAATAATCAGTGGACCTGGTAAAGTCCAGAGCTACTTCACAATTAAATAAGGTAATTTCTAGTGCAATGCATACTGAGCGAAAACAGCTCAAGAGGAGAAATGTTTTGGTCAAAATTAAATTAATAGATAACACAAGGGATACAAATTGCTATGAAACATTGGATGAACTGCTCATGGTGAGATATGCTGGGTAGTGAAAGGCACAGGAACGGCTTCAGGGGAGCAAACTACAAAGGGGCTGAACTTGATCGTGGTGTATTTAGAAAATGTTTCTTGCATTGGTAACAATCTGGCATTGTCCAAGCTTTTCTGGAGCATAAACTGGTGAGTAAAGCAACATTCTTGCACAGAACTGAATCTTTCTTTTTCAGATACACTGATAGTTTCCTGGATGTGTGGAAATCACGATACTTCCAAGGTATATGAAAAAGGTAAACAGTGGTGAGAATATATATTTAGTGTCACATATACCTGAAAATCTTACTATGATGAGTTTACATGTCAAATCTTGGGACTCTTTCACCTCTCTATTGCCTCCTTGTGCATTCTATATTATATTTCCAATCGCCTCTACAACAACATACAGCTGCAAAGGGTTTCGCTGCTTTTGACTCTTCTAATTCCATGCAATCCCTGAATGGGCCTCCCAAGCTAAGGGAATAGGATTTAACTGCAGGTGTGAACATTTGTATGGTTTTCTTCATTTCTCTTTCAACCCATCTCCTGTCCCACAGGTACAGTTGCTTGTGCCACACACCTCTTAGGTGACTGCGGTAAGTCACTTCTATCTTCAAAAAACTGTGTTGTCTTGCTCAAATATATCTAATTGGGCAAAAAACAGTGTTTTCTTTCTTAAAGAAAACACTGTTTGGGCAGAAATTTAGTTTTGCATGTTGCTCAGTCTTGGTTGAAACAAAGAAATCAAGATTAAGGAAAAATGCTTGAAAGGGGGGTCTGACAAAAACCAGACCCTGACACCTAATCCACAAGAACAGGAAAAGAGTCAGATTGCAAGATAAGATAAGGAGCTAGAATACACAAACAAGAAGCAAAGACAAACGACTAAAAGGGGCACAGGACTAATTATAATATAAAGTGGAGATAGGCGGGGTTAGGAAATTAATATGTATTAGGCGTATCGTGTAAACCTGCTCTGTAAAGGATAAAAAGGAAAAACCCAATCAAAAAGGTGTGCATGCTTTTTGAAGGAGATATCCCCCATGCACCTCAGCGCTGAATAAATTCATACCTGTTCTTATAACTACTCTGTGAGTTATAGGGTTCCTTTTATTCCGCGAATCATGGTGACGTGAAAAGTTGTAATACCTTCCAAAACAAACACAAAAAACCCCAAAGTTTTAAGTTTCTCTCCTCAGGCTTTCCCACAGATTTTGGCTACCAGGTCCTGGCAGCAACCCACCCAGAAAAGAAAGGAAGGTTTTTATCCCAACACCTGTGTGAGCGGGCAGAGGAACTATTACAACCCTCAAAGTATGAAACCCTTATGGTACGAAACATTGACTCCTAGAAAAGAAACCCTGACTCCTAGAAAAGAATGGATAAATTAAGTAACCCCTTGCCCTGGGTGGCACGAAAATCTGCATGACACAGTCAGATGACTACTATGAGCCTTACTTAATAGTTATCCGCACATAACAGCTAAGTCCTTACCTTAAATCCAGTCCCCTCAGGATGTGCTAAACAGCGAGGAAACCCCGGCTCTGCTCTAGGGAAGACGTGCTCCTCCAGCGCTCTGGAAAAGACGCTCCTCAGAGTAAGGGGAGCCCCTCCTTGCTGTGAGAGAAGACAGGGCTGCTCCTCGGGATTCTGGACGCCGCTCCTCGGGGTTCTATGGAAGCTGCCCCTCAGGAGCTCTGGAAGCCGCGGGGGCTCTCCCTCAGGGTTTCCCGCCTTCGCGACGCGCGCGCCTCCCCTGAGGGTGCGCATCCCCCAGCGCAGCGCGCTTCTCCCCTCAGGCCTTCGCCTCTCCATAGGTGCGCTCCCCTCAGTGGCACGCACCTCACCCCTCGAGGGCGTTCCTCCCCTCAGGTGCGCTTCCCCCTCCTCAGGTGTACTCCCTTCAGCGACACAACCCTCCCCTCAGGTGTGGTCCCCCAGGAGTGCTCTTTTCCTCGAGTGCGCTGCCCTCAGTGACACGCACTCCCCCCGCCTCAGCGATGCTCCTCTAAGCGACACAACCCTCCTCTCAGGCGTACCCCCTCCTCAGGCGCGCTCCTCCCCTCAGCGACACGCTCGTCACCTCAGGCGCGCGCCCGCCTCAGCGTCGCGCGCCGCCCCTCAAGAGCCCGCCCTTCCCTTGCCCTCGGGCGCGCGCGCCGCCCGCCGGCGGGGGCGGGGCCTCGCTTTCGAACGGCGGCGGCGGGCGGGAACATGGCGGGAGCGCGGGCTCTGCTCCGGCACTGCCCGCCGCTGCTGCTGCTGCCGCAGGACCGCCGCGGCGCCGCCTACGAGGGCTTTGTCACTGCCCAGGTACCGCAGCCCGGGCGCCCCTCGGCCGGCGGACTTTACTCCGAGGCGGAGGGGGGGGGTTGCTTCCCGCCCTGCCGGGTCTGGGGAGGGGGAAGCGCTTCCCGCCGTGTCGCGCCTGGTCTGAGGGGGAAGCGCTTTCCGCTCTGCCGGAGTTGCTGGCTGAGCCACGGGGAATGTGAGTCGGGCGATGCCGTTTCCCTGCCCTGAGGGATCCCGCCGCCGTCCCGCGGGTTTGCCCAGGGAATGGCTTCCTGCTGCCTTCTGGGCTGGGTTAGTTGTGCTGACGAAAGTGGTTTTGGGGCAAGGCTGAATGTGCCCGCGTTCGTGGCCTGTGGTAAAAGTGGACGTAAATGACTGATGGCGGGTGTTTGCTTTTTCTTTACTTGTGAGGCGGTTTATTTCCTTTACTTACTTCAGCTGAGGCGGTGCATCGTCCCTCGGGGTGCGGAAAGCGCGGGGCGGGGGGCAGAACAGCGCCTGAGGCAGGGTGAGGAGGATGCTCCCAACCCAGCTTTGCCATCACTGACACTGTGCCGCTGTGGCTCCTTAAAATATCACACAGACAGAGCTCTGAACGGTGTATTTTAATTTAGAAATAGCGCGGGGCTTTACTCCTCTAAGGAGATGGCAAAAGACCTGGGCTGTGCCCCCTAGCATTGTCAAAAACGTAGCTGACATTGCGACTGAAAGGAACCTCTGGAGGTCCTCTGCCTTCAGCAGGTTGCTTTAGGCCATTTTCAGTCGGGTTGTGAACATCTGCAAGCGTTGAGATTGTGCAACCTCTTAGATGGCCTGTTCCAGTCTCTGATCCCCCCCTTATCTATAAATTAGGGTTATTTTTCATTCCATTCAGGTGACATTTCCTGTCTTTCTGTCACCTTAGCCTGTCGGTTTGTGTCGCTCAGGTCTGGCTGTACATTTTTTAGTCCTTCCCCAGTCCCTCTTTTCTCCAGGCTAAACAGTCCAAGCTCCCTCAGGCTTTCCTGGCATGGGAGATGCTTTGAGCTCTTGGCCACCTTCAGAGCTCCTCCCTGGATTAACTCCAGCGTGTCCATGCCTTGCTTGTGCTGGAGACCCAGTACTCCTAGCTTCAAGGTGTGCAGAGCTGGGATAGGGTCTGGAATAAAAGTTTTAAGATAAGTTATCTGTCCCCTATGCTTTGGGGCTTCACCAACTTTCTGTATTTCAGTTTTAATTTGATCAACCTGTAAGAAAGTAGGAGGAGGGCCTC
Organism: Poecile atricapillus; assembly: GCF_030490865.1. Taxonomy (NCBI): domain Eukaryota; kingdom Metazoa; phylum Chordata; class Aves; order Passeriformes; family Paridae; genus Poecile; species Poecile atricapillus. Next base: position 11,386,376 of record NC_081267.1, on the reverse strand, counting down.
AGTAAGGACTGCAAATACAAGTAGGGGGGATTTAGAAGCCGCTGCATGTAGATTGCACTAACAAGAAAAGAAGTTAAATTTATGTACCTGGGGCTGTTTTTGTTTTCAGTTTGTAAAATGCTGATGAAATGTGCTGTGGAGCAGTGCCCAAGGTTCTTTTTTGTGTAGTTACTTCTTAGATAAGCATCTGTTTTGACTTTGACTCAAGTTGAAGATAAACTTCCATGTACAGCAGAATGACTTGGATTACATTATGTGTTTCGGTCTTGTCCAGATTTGGATAATGTTTATTTTTCTCCTGAAAAGTGTTATGTTTGCTTTATGAAATGTGATGTACTGAAGAGTTTTTGCTGAATATTGTAAATTAAAGGTCAAGAGTATTTCAACTTAAGAATTAAAATCAACATTATTTGTACTTGTCACTCATGCTGCTTTTTATCCCTAAGGAAAGAGATTCTGATTAGTATTCCTGAAAGAGAGAAAAGACAGAGTTTTTTCCTTAGTAGCTGATCTGATGGGGAATCGTTCCCACAAGTGTCTAATATTTTTCTTTTCTGACCTTCCTGTTAACTAAATACTTCTTTTCAAGGGTGGAGACTTCCACATCAGGCTACTGCTGCCGGTGGATTTGCAACTGAAAAATGCCAGGTAAGAGACTTTTATGATAGCACTTTCTAAGTGTGATGTTACAAAGTTAATTTTGATAAAAGCAATAATGGATATGAAAACGAGTTATTCTTTTTTTTCCCAATATCAGTGTTATTAATTAATTTGCACTGGTTAATTTGCACTGGTTTCATCTTAACCTTGCAATAAAATTGCACAGCACCAGTGTTAATGAATGCTGACGATAAGCATCGCCTATATCAAAATATTTTGTTGTTAATTAACTTTGAAACATGTTGTAATTAATTGGTTGTATTTACATACATGAAGCAATGTACTTGGGAAAAAATTATATTTTTATATAATTTATATTTATAGATCATTTAGATGTGACCATTTCAGAAACAGAAAATTCAGTGCAAAGCTGTAAATTTAAGCAATTAGGTGAGCAATTTAAGCAATGATGGATAACAGAGCTTTTAAACTTCATTTTCTGTTTGCTGTTTCTGTGTATTAATTGGTATGACCCAACTTTTCCTTGAAAGCTTTGTTCTTATTTCCGTTTATCCCAGCAGTCAGTGGCAAGTGGGATGAAAGGGGCTACTGCACCTACATGGGTGAGCCTTTAAGTTTGTATTCCATGGTTCTGCCTGGGCCAGCCAGCTCCAAACTGGGAGCAGATGTGGTATTCCACAGCTTTATTACATTCTAGGTTGGGTGATTAAAACTGCATCACAAAGGTAACTTTGACATTTTCAGGTTATCACTTTTAAATATTAGTGGATTTTATGAAGTCACACTTGCTTGCAAGGATTATGTTGTTGTTTTTGGCACAGAAAGGGCTTTTGCAGGTGGATGCTTAATTTTTAATGGGCTTTGACATAGTAACATTTGGAAGTTTTAAGTAACTTTGAACACAAAACTCAAAGCAGTTCTGAAGTATTGTTTCGTTCCTTTGGTTTTTTTCCAAGAAAAGCTGTTGTGTGTAGAAGGCTTTCTGCTGTCTTCTAAAAATCATGTACTGTGAATTTAAAATCTCTACAAAACTCTTGTTTGCCTAGGATAGAGTGCAGCTGGCGTCTGAAGAAGATCCTGCGTGGATGTCGGCACATTTTAAAGCAGGTATGCCAGTTTAAAACCACTTATTTAAATATGATTATTAAACAGTCTTAAATCTTTGTTTATAAGGATTCTGAAAAGCTTGTGCTCGTGCACCTATTCTAAAAGGGCTAAAGAGCCTCCCTTTCATTGTAGAGCCAGGATGTTTTTGTTTTTTTTAAATGGATGAGGATTTGCAAGTAAATATAATGAGAAATGGATGGAATTCAGTGAATATTTACTTTTATTCAACTTTTATCTTTTATTTTTTTGACATCAGGCTAGAACAATTTTTAATAAATGATGACATTTTTACTGGAATTTTTCTTCACCCTCTCAATTAGAAACAGATTTTGTCTTCTTTTTTTAACGTATTTACTTCTTTACAAGTTGTTCATTCAAATGCACAGGGGAGAATTCACATTAATTTTTAATAGACTCAGTTCATTCTTGGGATCTAAATTACACCTGAGTACCCAAAGGAAGCTTTGGAGTGAGGATACAGCAGCCTTTGAGTCCTAAAGAATGCTTTGATTCCAAGGAGGAACCTTTGCCATGGTGTTGGTTGAGACACTGTATCTCATGGATGTGGGTTCATAAATACATAAATGAGTGATGCCAGGGGATGTTTCCTTCTCCATAAAGTTTCCTGGAAGTTCTCTTCTGTAACTGAGAAATGTAAACATGTGGTGTACACTTGAGGTTTTTTGTGTTTAGTTTAACAATACCAGAAAAAGAGTTGGGCTGAACCACCAGAAGTTACGAGTTGCAGAAAATTAACTAATCCTCTCTTTCCTCCAGAGGCTGCAGAGCTGCCCAGATCTTGTCAGCTTTGTGGTGGAACTGAAAACTATTTTGGTGAGTGGCAGAATATATGTGTGGGACATGGGAGGCTCTTAGAGCTTTGGGTTTCACTTGCAGTTTTTACAGGTTACTGTTCCATAGATTTATAGCTTGCTTTTTTTTTTTTTTAATAAAAAGAAGTGATTTTGTATACATGCTGTTCATGTAACAGTTGTATGAATATCCTATTTAAGTGACTGTATTCTTTGGAATTTGGAGTATTATAGAAAATTTAGAATCCCAGCGAGGGATCTCAGTATAGAGATCCTCTTTACAGTGATTTTCTTGGAATTCCTGTTATTGTCTGGTTTAGGGCAAATTTAGGAGAAAACCTCCAGTGGGGCTTCCCCCGCCCCAGGAAGCAAACCCACGTGGCCCTTTTCCCCCAACTGGTTCAGGAAGAGATTTCTCTGAGAGAAGTGGAAAAAACCTGTTTATTTCACAGGCACAGCACCACCCATCACAAAAATGAATGATATCAAATTACAAAACCTCTCGCCCTTCAGAAGAGATGACAAACTTCAGAGGGTCTCTTTCCTGTGGGTGTTTGCTCTGTTATCAGTCCCTCTGGTGCTGGAAAATGCCGCTGCCCAGGCTGGGCTCCCGGTAGTCCACGGGTGCAAGCTCCTGGTGCTCCCCCGAGTCCCCAGTCCAAAGCAGGTTTGATTCATTTCAGAAAAAAGGGAAAGAAAACAGTCCAGGAAGACCTCTCTGCTCCGGCTAGTTGGAAAGCCAAGGCGATCTGTGTCTTGTTGTCTGTCTGTGCTGTAGTCAAAACTCCCGATGTGGGGGGAGCAAGTACAGCCTCTGATAACAGACTCGGTGCTTCTTTTCCACTCACTTTTACTCTCAGATGGAATTTTAAGAATATAAAACCTGTCTCTGGGTTAGGTGGACGAATGGGGATACAATTTAACATCATAATCAACCCAGGACAATGGTAAAGCAGGCTTGTAATTATACAATGGGTTATACAGTCAGTGGGTTGCTGAAGGTGCTTTCACCTGTGTAACAATTTGACAAATACACGCAGGAAGATTTTTTTTTTTTTCCCCCTAATATTTCAGAGGCTGCTGTTTATTCTTCTTTTAGAAGATTTCCAGGTCTGGGGTTGAAGAGTAGGAAACCCTTTAATAAACATGAAACTGGGACTTCTTATCTAATAGTAAAACATTATTCTGTGAACATTCTTGCTGATGAATACTTCATCCAACCTACTTTATTTCAGGAATAAAACAGAGAAAGTATTCAAAACTGCAGCAGCAGTTCCTCCTGGCATTACACTGCTGCTCTGCTCTGCTCTGCTTTGCTTGGAATGGGCCTGAATAAGAATGTCTATTTTGGAATATTTTACAATAGTTATTCCAATCTATTTGCTTACTTACACAAGCACTCAGAAAATGAGAATGCAGTGAAAGTATAATCCATTCCAAATGGCAAAATAGCGATCCCCAGTTACTGCAGAGAATGAAAACACTGATGATGGTGTGGGAGAACTGGGCAGAAATGATTGTTAAACTTGTCTTATAAATTATGTTTTCATTTAAATTTATTTTAAATTATTAATAATTTTATTCTAAATGTCATAAATGTGTGTGTCCTGTAAGCATAATTTTAACTTAAATGCACTTTTAGAGAACAAGTAGCACAACACAACTGAAACACATGGTTAGGGCTTATTTTTCGTAGTAATGTTAACTTTTCAATAAAAACTTCTTTTTGAGACATCACTACATTCTTGGCGAGTGTCTGTACCAAAACTTACTCTAAGGGATCCTGTGATGTTGAAACTGAGAAACTGATTTTGGTTTTTCATTGCTATATGAAGTTTATATAGATATAAAATATGGGAAATATCATAGATGTGTTGTCCTTTGTGGCAGCAGAGCCAAGGAGACAGCTGTGGGCTTAATAGAACCTTATTTTGAAGTGTTCTTTCAGTCAAGATGCTTGACTTCAAATTTATTAGCTGAAAAAGAGGCACATTTGATATTTGCCTCTGAAGACTCCGTTGTCAACATCTGTGGGGTTTTTTTTAAGTTGCAGATGTTTTCATTACCAGTATCTGAAGTAATTTATCGAACAGCTTCTTTATCTGCTTTAGCTGGAGGCTATAACTAAACAAATGCAGTGTACAGTTAATTTTACATAAGCTTAATATTTCCGAATTAATTGCAAAAATAACTAAATAGATGCAAAAATATTGAAATTGCCCTTAACGATGTTTTTAATGTTCTTTTAAACAGGAAATTGCTTTAAAAAACACACAAGACCTGCACATCTCACGGCCTCCAGAATACTACTCCTGTCTTGTCAGAGATCTAGAAATACTGGGCTGGAATAGGTATGATTATTTTAGTTCTTAACAAACATCATCGTTAGAAATCTATTCCTCTTTCGTATTTGTGAGTTGAACGTATCAGATGTGCTTGTTCTGTTCATTTACTCTATTCAGAAACTGACTTTGCTTTGTTTTTAAATTAAAAACACCCAACAAACCTGTATCAACTGAAGGGATATTTTCTGTCTCAAATAACTAAGCTGAAAGGTGATACTCTACTAAGAAATCACTTCTTCTTTGACCTATAAACTACTGGTATATTAAACATATTTAATGTCAATATTAGTAGTTCTCTTTTTCCCTGTTTTGTACAGCTAGTTGTGACTATTGCTACAGATTATGGTTGACCGTCATGTACCTTTATGTTTGAATAAAAACATTTCATACGTTTTCTAGAATTAGAATAATAACTTTTTAAGAACCTGCTTTCAAGAACACAAGGATCTTCTTAGAGGAATTTACAGTTTATTCCACAGAAAGGTAAATCCACCAAAAAAATTCATGAGTGGAGGGGAGAATATGAAAAACTCAACCCAAAACTTTAACAAGTGTATATTGTGCTAAATGAAATAAAGAAGCCTTAGTTGTAAGAACAGTTTTGAGTTTTCCCATCTGATTTCTATATAGATAAACAAGATGTGACTAACATTAAGTGGGAATTTGTTTTGAGGGCCCACTTTTATTTAAAGATGTAAAACACCCTCGTGAAATCAGCTGAAGATTGTGTCGGCGATTGCCATTGTTAATATGTAATTGTGCCGTATTCTATTTAAATTTCACAGACTCAAATCGGAGAATATCAGGTAAAATTTCTTAAACACACGGGAAATAAATTTTCAGTTATGTTTGTTCTCCCAAAATGGATGAAAAACAAAAACACCAATCAAAAAACAAACAAACAAACAAAAAAACTCAAACCCAAAAAACCAAAATCTTGAAGGAAGGTTGGAGAAGCCAGTGATTAATCAAAGGACTCCGCTGCACATGGGGAATCGCATCGGGTTTACTCCGACGTGGAAGCAGGATGACCTGGACAGGCAATGTGAAGTCCATTAGCAAGTCACACCTTTGATTTCGGAGTGCTTTTAACACTAAAGTGACTCTCTAAGAGACCCTCTTAACTGAGACTGATTGTGAGTTGTAAGTGATGCTTTATTTGCTTGGCAGTTACAGAACATCCTGCAATGATCTTTCAGCAGAACTGCCTGTGTTTGGTGCTGGTAGTGAGGAGCAATCACTGCTCACACCTTGAGCTTTAGTTAAGGATTTTTTTTTAGGACAAACCCTTGCTTGTTCTGTACCCCAGATTTACTCATTCCTAGCAAGTTTTGGGTCATGCTGAAAGCTGACTGCACCCAAACCCACCTGAAAAATGGGAAGTTATTGGCTCTTCTAATACTTCCCCTTAATGAAACTGGTTGAGTCAGTGACAATTTGCCTGGGAAGGCAAATTATCAACTATAAAACACCTTTAGGACTCTTATCACCCTCATGAGGATTCATAAAGGTTGCCAATATCTCTTAAGCCCATGTTGTCTCAAATCTCAAAGCTCTTTTGCTTGCTCCATTGCCATTCATTTCATATGAAATATCTTCTCCTCTTGCCTTCTCCATTTCCAGGGAATCCTGCCTGGTCCTATGCTCTCAGTCATTTGTCTGTCATGCTGGACTTCAGAGATTTACCTGAGGCTTTCCATCTTTATGCTGATTCCTTTTATTCCTTTTTTTGTATTTTTCGTTTTTTTTTTCCCTCTGATAAAGTGATGGAGCCTGGAGAGGTATAAAAGTCTGTTTAAGTGAAATATCACCTTCTGTACACAATTCCGTATGTGTTTATACAAAAAGTGTGACTTTAAGCTGAAAGAATCCAGCCTTTTCTTATAAATCAAGATTGAAGTGGTCCAAACAAGATGAATGTCAGAACAGGTAAAATCCCTGACACCTCAGCAGCATCCTTTGAATTTTTCTGTTTTCCTTTGCTGTGGATCTTTGGAGCAGAGTGCTGCAGGCTCCAGTTGTGCTTTGGTGTGGACACTGCTGCATTTTTCACTGCAGCATCTGTGCTGGACCTTAGCTGCTGGTTCAGGAAGCAGTAGATGGAAGGGTGGTATAGAGGTAGTTTCTCATCTTTATAAAACTGGTACACTTTCGAGGTAAAGTTGGAACGAAGCAGGATTAATGATTCTTCTCCCCCAGTCAGAGAAAGAATCCTCTAATTCTAAGTATATCAAGTTCACCTGGTTCCAGCTGAATGACACTTTTATCAAGACTTGTCTTTCTTTCAGCTGTTGTGGAGAAATAGTCCCAGAAATCTGCAGGTCTCTTTAATATTGCATTAATCAGCATTAAACATGAAATGATCTCTCTCTCCCTTCTTACTACCACTACTGCTTTTTCCATCTGTATTTTTAAGTTGCCTCCTATTGAGCCTATTTATGCAGATAATTTTCTTCTTTTCACTTCCTTCCTAGGGATGTGCAACCCTTTAGTGTACATCTACTTTTTCTTCCCCAAACCTCTACAACTCCATTGCCAGTTTCACTTGAGAGAACCGTGTGCCTTTTTCTACTATGTAGCGGTTTAAAAAAATAAATGTTGCTTAGGCCTGCAAGCAGATGATCTCTCTGAACTCTGTTACACCTTTTCATCAGCCTGGGTGATAAGTTGTGCAGTTATCTTGAACTGCTTTTTATCTTTACACAGGAATGAGATAGTAAAAGTGCCAAAATATCCACATACCCAGTTTACTGGTAAATACATGGAGAGGTTTGAACCTTTTGGGCAGTTGTTGAAGCTACTAAGCAGAATCCACCTTTAGAGAACAATATATTTTACAATTGTATCCATCTTCAGTGTGGTGGGAGGCACAAACCAGTCACACCTAAAGCAAAGATTGAGAAGTTTTAAAACTCATTCACATTTAGTATGTACTTTCTGCTTGTTAGGGTGCATGAATACAGTGTAAAACTGACATGAAATGAAGGCAAATCATCATAAATAACTCATTTTGTACCTGCTTGGGTACTCTTTTCTGCAGAAAATTGATTTCAGAATATGAACCAATATGCACTGAATTTCCCACAATAATAGCATTGATAATAAAAGAGAACTTCATTGAAGAGAAAAGCAAATCAAGAGCATGAAAGTCTCATGGAGTATGAAACCGCCGAAATGGATCAAAGATTTGAGAGGATGTTTAACGTGTACATAAGTAGAGGCTGGCAGGAACGTGCTGTGTGTGTGTCAAAGGTTCCGGTGATGGAAAACTGAAACACGGTGCTCACTGACCACAGCACGAGCCCTGACACACGCTGTAAATAACCCAGAGATCTATGACTGCATTAGGCACGAGGCTGGTGTATTAACAGCAGTAAATCTGCAGCAGTAGAAATGCTTGGCATATAGGATTCCCTCTGATTAATATTTGTAACAGACTAATCAGAGTATTACAGACCTTTCAATCTGCGCTTCTTGCAGGGCTCTGAGAGTTTTCTTCTCTATTCCAGAGTGGCCTATGTGGACACTGGGCTGACCACAGTCAAGTTAAAAGCTGAAGATTTGTGGTTGACAGCATCTCATCACTCTCAAGTTAAATGCAAAGGTAAATTGATGTGGGACAAAATACCTTGAGGCTGCCTTGAAATAAATCCATTTTTCTTAATTCATTAGGATTTTAGAGGATTGGTTTGTTTGCTGGTGTGTCTGTTCTGCAAGGTGATAGGTCAGTTATATTTTCCTTATTTGAGGGTTTTCAGACTGACTATATTTAAAATTAATATTGGATTATGGTTATCTGTAAGATGCAATAGTGCATCACATGAAAAAAACTTTGATATTGCACTAATTTTACTGGATTGCAGACAAAGCCATCTGGGAGACTTTCCTTCATTATCACTCCATCCAGAGACTGTGCATAGAACAAGAATTAGAAGATGTTGGGTTGGTTATTAACAAGTCTTGCTGTTAAAGTCAGAGATGTAAAGATTTATGAAAAACTGAAGTCAGACAGAAAAGTTATTTCTTTTTAGTCTAAATAAATGTCTCATTTTGACAGTACTTGCAAATCAAACCCCTGGCATTTGCAGAAAGAGAATGATTTTAATTCTTCCTGGTACTTGTCACTGAACTCAAGTTACAACGTTTCTTCATAGACTGTCTCATTTCAAGGCATAAATCTCTCATCAGAGACTGCGAATATCCAGGCTGTGTGGTGACAATTGCTTGTCAATAACTGTTGTCTTCAGAAAATCAGTCCAGGGGAAAAAGGGATCTAAAAGTGTCTGGGTGTTGTTGTTTGGGACAATCTGTGGCCCATCATCTTGAGTTATAATCTTGAAAGCATGAGGAGGGGGCACAGTATTGTAGAATTAAATCCCACCTTCACAGGCATCCTCTTCTTCTAGAAACCAGGAGTTTTTCAGTCTTGCATAACATGAACAAGCTTCCCCTTTGAAAGGGGAAAAGGAGGGGAAAATATACCGTTAGGGAATGAGTGTTGCTCAAGTGGATTTTTAAAAAGAGTAAAACTGTTCTACATGCAGAGGGTAATGAGTGCATAATTAATTTGCTAGTCAGTCCATTATAAAATACACTGATGGAAGAAATCCATCAGGAAGTACAATTATGGTCTATTTAATGTGCAAGGAGAGGAAGCAGGTTGTGTTGTTTATAAGGGATAAATACAACGCTTCATGTGACACTAGAAATTACGTGCAGCCTGTTGCCCTAAGGCTTTCTTGCTCTTAGGACAACAGAAGTAAAGTATTTTTCCTGTTTGAAAGTATAAAAATGCAGAAAAACTCACAGTGCAATATTCTTTTTTCCCAAGCAGCTGTCACGGTCAAACATTGACACTTGTGCATTGGCTGGTTCTGTTCAGCCTTAACTTAGCACTGTCCTGAGAGAATGGAGGTTCTCATTTTCTGTCCTTGTACAAACTTGTGGGGTTCTTTTGATCGTAATAAAATAGCTGAATATTCTTCTTAGCAGAAGAAAGCACCATCTAACAACTAAAGATGTACGTAATAAAAAGATTAGATGATCAGACTTGTCTGTTTTAATAAGTAATCGTCTTTTTTCTTTTTTTGCTTCTTTTTTTTCATTTTGTTTTCAAGTGTTTTCGATGATGAAGGGTCAATTACCTGTCCTTTTGAAACCATGTCTGGCATTTAAACTTGCCAGACAAAATTTGTGTGTGAAACATTGTTTTGGTGGCGTGGGGATTTGATTTGCCTTTGTGCGCACAGACACTGCATTTGAGAAGACTTGGCTGAAGTATTTTTTGGGAAGGCATTTCTTTCGATAACATACTTTAATAAAAGTGTGTTTATTTTTGTTATGCTCTTTCTTTGATTAAGATCAGTGTAGGAGCATTTCAGACCCCAAGGCTTCAAATAGGCCACTGCAAGGATTTGCCTGTTGTGTAATAATTAAGACACTTTGGTAATTATCTGAATGATCTGGCAAAGGGTATGAAAATGCTTTCTCTAGATAAAGTTAGCTGCATGCTCAGAAAACCAATATAAATATTGTATTCAATAACTGTTTAAATTGTCCTAAAGAATGATAGGATGATTTCTGACACGCACATTTGATTGTAACTGTAATAAGCTAAGGTGTTATCAAACATTTTATGGCTGTTTTTTTTTTTTTAAATACAGCCTTTTAAAAAATTTTCACATTGTTCTCTCTTAATTTGGCTTAAGGGTTTGTTTTAATTTTGGTTCTATGTTCACTCGTCTCTTTCTAAATAGTTAAGTAGTCTAGATTACTTTCAGTTTTAAAAAACAAAACATTGCCAATCAGAACAAATAGTTTAGCTTAAATAAAAATTAGTTACTGATTAATTGACTGTTTGATTTTTAAACTTTGCTATCCAGTATGGGTAATTGAGGAGAAATTTGTAAAAATATTTCACGCTTTGTCTTAAGGTTTCTTTAATGTGCCTTTGTGACCACTGAACATGGAAAACTGTGAGTCTGCTGCCTTTACTAAATACTGATATTGTTGTGGTAAAGTTGTTAGAATGTTGTTAAGTTAGTTTTTGTTAGCAGTTGATAGCTTAAAATATGTCTTTTCCCCTCTTTCAGTTGTGATTCCCCCCTGCCCCCCCTCCCCCCTCCGCTTCTCATTCTCCTGTTGTTTACCTGAAGTCAGGTTACCATGGTTACTGAAGTTTTTCTCCTCAGCTCCACTGCCAGAGGCCGGATGGAGTAAAGAGAGGACCCTGCTGGCATTTCCAGCTGCTTGAAGTTTCGGTAGCCTGGGAAAGTGCAGGGCTGGTAACAGAGAGAACTTTCTTTCCAACACGGGAGTTTTACCTCTGAGCTATGGCAAGGCCTCTGAGCTATGGAAGCTGGGAAGGTGTGCTTACCTTCCATTTCTTTCCCCCCCGAGTTTCCAGGAAACAAGCCACCCCCCACTCTCTCCCCCTCTGCCCCTCTGTGGAAGATACTCCTACACCTTTGTGGGCATTTGAAGAAGTTGGTGTCTGTTATTTCGTATCTTGGTGTGGGTAACCTTGATTTGTAGAAAGTTTGTAAGATGTACTTACTGAGAAAAATAATTGCTTCTCTCTCTGATGTTCCCTCCCTCCGAGAATCCCTGTTAAAAGAGACCCCCCAACCCCAAATCTTTTGTCTTTCGCCCTTTGGATTCCCCTTCACATAAATAAACTGTGGAATGTAAACCAGGGAGAGAGTCCACCCCTGATTTCTTTTCTCGCTTTAGCGACTCGGATTCCTGAAGAAAATCAGTGAACCCCACAGACATATGCTGGCTCGAAACCGGAGTGAGGAGAAACCTCCTCACTGAGCTAGCCGGGCCACTCTCGGGAGGTTTGAGTCATGATATATAGAACATTTGCATGTAGCTTTCTTCTTTAAATGATAATTAACATTCAAAAGTATTCCTGAAAATGTTTTACAAACTGTTTCCTCTCAGAGCCAAGTTCTGAAAAATCCTTTAAATGCTCGTATTTTGTTATCAAATTTGGAAGATGAGTATGTCTGACTTTAAATTGCTAAGAAAAATAATATTCCAAACAGTATTTTCTTTCCCTCCCTCAGTATCCTACAGAACCACCAGATTGCCTTGTGGATTTTCCTGTTCCATTTGCTGTTTCCTGGATGCCACAGGTAACTACTTGTCCTGGTTTAGGGCAAATTTGGGAGAAAACGTCCAATGGGCCCCCGTCCCGGGAAGCAAACCCACGTGGCCCCTTTCTCCCACCCCGCAACCGGTTCGGCAAGAGATTTCTCTGAGAGAAGTGGAAAAAACCTGTTTATTTCACAGGCACAGCACCACCCAGCACAAAAATGAATGATATCAAATTACAAAACCTCTCGCCGCTCCGAAGAGATGACAAAACTTCAGAGGGTCTCTTTCCTGTGGGTGTTTGCTCTGTTATCAGTCCCTCTGGCGCTGGAAAATGCCGCTGCCCAGGCTGGGCTCCCGGTAGTCCACGGGTGCAACACGTCTCACAGTCATGAATGACCTGAGAAATGCTGCTCATGGGTAGATCCACCCCTCGGCCTCATGCCCACTTATAGGTGGCATCTCTACCCTGATGACCTGAGGCATCATGAGCCCATCGGGCTAGGAACAACTCTCCCTTATGTTCTCAATCTAAATCTATTTTTGACACTTGTATCTTCGCAGCCTGATCTACCTGCTTATTATTTTGGTGTTCCTCATTAGCTCTACTCTTGGGGACATGGGCATTTACGTGGCGGACTTTCACTGGTAGTCTCCCTACTCTGGTAGCAATATCTTTCCACTCTTTGGCAGCCCAAATTGGTTTTCTTCTACGCTGCTAATTAGCTTCTTTCCACCTCTCTAGCCATCTCCACAGAGCATTGGCCACTATCCATGAATCAGTGTAGAGGTACAGCTTTGGCCACCTCTCTCTTTCAGCAATGTCCAGGGCCAGTTGGACAGCTTTGAGTTCAGCAAGTTGACTTGATCCACCTTCTCCTTCAGTGGCCTCTGCGACCTGTCGTGTGGGGCTCCATACGGCTGCTTTCCACTTCCGGTTCATTCCTACGATGCGACAGGAACCATCAGTGAACAGAGTGTAGCGTGTTTCTTCTGCTGGAAGCTGGTTATATGGTGGAGCTTCTTTAGCCCTTGTCACTTCCTCTTGTTCTTCATTTGTGAGACCAAAATTTTCACCTTCAGGCCAGTTTGTAATTATTTCTAAAATCCCAGGGCGGTTCAGTTTACCAATACGGGCGCGCTGTGTGATAAGAGCAATCCACTTGCTCCATGTGGCACTGGTTGCATGATGGGTGGAAGGAACCTTTCCCTTGAACATTCATCCTAGCACAGGTAGTCGGGGTGCCAGGAGGAGTTGTGCTTCAGTGCCAATCACTTCTGAGGCAGCTTGGACTCCTTCATAGGCCGCCAAAATTTCTTTTTCTGTTGGGGTGTAATGGGCTTCGGACCCTATAGCTTCTACTCCAAAATTCTAATGGTCGACCTCGACTCTCACCAGACACCTTCTGCCAGAGGCTCCAGGACAGACCATGGCTCCCGGCTGCAGAGTAGAGCACGTTCTTCACATCTGGTCCTGTTCTGACTGGGCCAAGGGCTACTGCATGGGTGATCTCTTGCTTGATCTGAGCAAAGGCTTGTTGCTGCTCAGGGCCCCAATGGAAATTATTCTTCTTCCGAGTGACCAGGTAAAGAGGGCTCACAATCTGACTGTATTCAGGAATATGCATTCTCCAGAACCCTATGGCACCTAAGAAAGCTTGTGTTTCCTTCTTATTAGTTGGTGGAGACATTGTTGTGATTTTGTTGATGACATCAGTAGGAATCTGACGCCGTCCATCTTGCCACTTTACCCCCAGGAACTGAATCTCACGAGCTGGTCCCTTAACTTTGCTCTTCTTGATGGCAAAACCAGCTTTCAGGAGGATCTGGATGATTTTCTCTCCTTTCTCAAACACTTCTGCTGCTGTGTTCCCCCACACAATGATGTCATCAATGTACTGCAGATGTTCTGGAGCCTCACCCTTTTCCAGGGCAGCCTGGATCAGTCCATGGCAGATGGTGGGGCTGTGCTTCCACCCCTGGGGCAGTCGGTTCCAGGTGTACTGCACTCCCCTCCACGTGAAGGCAAACTGAGGCCTGCATTCTGCTGCCAAGGGAATGGAGAAAAATGCATTGGCAATGTCAATAGTGGCGTACCACTTCACTGCCTTGGACTCCAGCTCGTACTGGAGCTCCAGCATGTCCGGCACGGCAGCGCTCAGCGGTGGAGTCACTTCATTCAATGCACGATAGTCCACAGTCAATCTCCATTCTCTGTCAGACTTGCTCACAGGCCAGATGGGGCTGTTGAAGGGTGAGTGGGTTTTGCTGACCACCCCTTGGCTCTCCAGTTCTCGGATCATCTTGTGGATGGGGATCACAGCATCTCGATTTGTCCTATACTGTCGGCAGTGCACCGTTGAGGTGGCAATTGGCACTCGCTGTTCTTTCACCTTCAGAAGTCTTACTGCAGATGGGTTCTCGGACAGTCCAGGCAAGGTGTTCAGTTGCTGGACACCCTCTGTCTCCACAGCTGCTATTCCAAATGCCCACTTGAATCCTTTTGGGTCTTTGAAATACCCACTTCGGAGGTAGTCTATGCCCAAAATGCATGGGGCCTCTGGGCCTGTCACAATAGGGTGTTTCTTCCATTCCTTTCCAGTCAGGCTCACATCTGCTTCCACCAAGGTAAAATCCTGTGATCCCCCTGTCACGCCAGCAATAGAAACAGATTCTGCCCCTACATGTCTTGATGGAATTAGTGTGCACTGTGCACCAGTGTCAACCAAGGCCTCATATCGTTGTGGCTCTGATGTGCCAGGCCAACGAATCCACACAGTCCAAAAAACACGATTTTCCCTAGCCTCTACCTGGCTAGAGGCAGGGCCCCTCTAAGCCTGGTTATCTTTCTTTCTTTTGGTATATGTCTTGGATGTTCCTTCAAGGGGATCGGACATGTCATCATCATCATACCTGGCAGTTTGGCTACGGGCAACTGGAGCTGCTTCCCTTTTTGTGGAACTTCCTTTGTGACTCTTCTCCTCCTTCAATTCACGCACCCGTTGTGCCAGAGCTGCAGTAGATTTCCCATCCCATCTCCTCATGTTTTCTCCGCAATCACGCAGGTAGAACCGCAGCTCAGCTCGTGGGGTATACCTTCTCTCCCGATCTGGGGAACGCCTGCGTTGAGTGCCAGGACCTCTGATCTGTACTGCTGAGATTTGGAGAAGGTCCTCTTTAATCTCATCTCTAAGTTTTTTGTGATTCTCCTCTATCTTATCTTCTAATTTCAGCAGACGTGTTTCCCAGGAAAACCATGCGGTTGACGCGGTGATTTTTGCAGGTCGCCTCCTGCAGGACCTTCCCGGAGCGCGGCTCCAGGACGCGCAGCCACCGGTCCTTGCAGGCGGTGGCCAGGAGGCTCCCGTCGCTGTTGAAGGACATGCACGAGATCACGTCCGAGTGGCAATCCAGCATCTTCACCGGCTCGCCCAGCTCCAGGTTCCAGATCAGCACCTTGTAGTCGTATCCGGCACTGAGCAGGATGTTGTTGGTGGTCAGGTGCCACTCCACGAGCCCCACACGCCGACTGTGCCCGAACAGCTCCAGCGCCACCTCCGTCATGTTCCGCTTCAATCCCCCCTCCGGAATCTCCCAGATCCGCACCGAGGTGTCCTCGGAGCAGGAGGCGATGACGTTGTCAATGAAGGGATTCCATTTGATGTCCAGGACGTTTCCCTGGTGGCCGCAAACTTTGGGATAATTGGGCTCGATCCGGCCGGTCTGCTCCAGCGGGATGACCAGGAAGGAGCCGCCGCCGGCGCTCTCGGTGACGATGGCGAGGAATCGGGCGTTGACGGCGCAGAAATGATTGTCGTGGATGTTCTTGGTGATGGGAATTCCGTCGAAGCAGAGCTCCCGGCTCGCCACCTTCCCATAAACATTCCGGAACTTGGAGCTGCGGTACTGCGGCCGCCATGACATCAGGCCGCGTTTGCTCCCGAGCACCTCGGCCTTGTGCAGATCCCGCATGGAGCTCTGCCCCGCTCGGCTGCTCCGGAGCCTCCGGATCCCGCGGGATGGAGCCGGAGCTCAGCGAACCGCGGCTGCTCCGGGAGCCTTGGTCACGGTCGTGCGGCGGGGAGGAGGCGGCGGCGGCGGCGGGAACCGGGGGGAGGAGGAGGAGGATGAAGATGAAGATGAGGATGATGAGGAGGATGAGGAGGATGAGGAGGAGGAGGATGAGGAGGAGGAGGATGTGGAGCAGGAGGAGGAGGCCGGGCTGTGGCCGCTGCCCGGCAGGGAGCGCTGCCCTACAGTATCCAGCAATGCACGGTACACATATGCCAGGGCCCAGCTTACTGCAATGATCTTTTTTTCTTTGGACTCATCCTGACACTTCTCTTTCAGGTATTTCCCCACCTCAGCTGGATTCAGAATTTGTTCTTGTGGGAAGTCCCAAACTACAGGGTCAGAGAATTCCTTCAGGATTTGGCCCATATCCTCCCATTCTCCACCCCACTCAGGATTTTCCATGCTCGGTTCAGGGGTCTCATCAGTCCCTCTAGAAATCTCAGCCCTCATTCTAGAGAGGCTGAAGACTGTATAGAGGAAACTTACCAGATTAAATGCCAGAAAGATGGTCTCTTAACATTCAGGGGGAACTGAACACTCTCCAATAGTGATGTAACCGATTCAGAGGAGAAGAAGGAAAGGAAAGGTTGAAAAGCCTCGTTCCCTGCTCCTCCTTTAACAAACTGGGTGCATAACCATACCCATGAATCCTTTATATTTGGAACAGACTCCAGCACCTGAATAAACTTCTTGTAAATCATAATCACTAGGCCCAGCCCAATAGCTATTCTAGTCCGTGCCCCTCTACTGTAAAAGCTATGTGTTGGGGACAACACCGGGGCTAGTTGTGGATAAGTAAATAAACCAAGGGACCATAAAGGTATTAAAACCTCAAAAAAGCCTAGCGACCAGAAACACATGAAGGCCTGCACCCCAAAAGACATTATTAATTCAAGCAGCATGGCTGGATGGCTAGGGACTGCTTTATCTTATCCCAATACAAAGTAATTGCCACTTCAATACAATCAGTACAGGGTTTTTCCACTCTCTCGTGCCACGCGCTGGGTGCCAATGAATGTATTTGTCCTGGTTTAAGGCAAATTTAGGAGAAAACCTCCAGTGGGGCTTCCCCCCCCCCGGGAAGCAAACCCACGTGGCCCTTTTCTCCCACCCCCCAACCGGTTCAGGAAGAGATTTCTCTGAGAGAAGTGGAAAAAACCTGTTTATTTCACAGGCACAGCACCACCCAGCACAAAAATGAATGATATCAAGTTACAAAACCTCTCGCCCTTCAGAAGAGATGACAAACTTCAGAGGGTCTCTTTCCTGTGGGTGTTTGCTCTGTTATCAGTCCCTCTGGTGCTGGAAAATGCCGCTGCCCAGGCTGGGCTCCCGGTAGTCCACGGGTGCAAGCTCCCGGTGCTCCCCCGAGTCCCCAGTACAAAGCAGGTTCGATTCATTTCAGAAAAAAGGGAAAGAAAACAGTCCAGGAAGACCTCTCTGCTCCGGCTAGTTGGAAAGCCAAGGCGATCTGTGTCTTGTTGTCTGTCTGTGCTGTAGTCAAAACTCCTCATGCGGGGGGAGCAAGTACAGCCTCTGATAACAGACTCGGTGCTTCTTTTCCACTCACTTTTAGTCTCAGATGGAGTTTTAAGAATCTAAAACCTGTCTCTGGGTTAGGTGGACAAATGGGGATACAATTTAACATCATAATCAACCCAGGACAGGTGGGCTTTGATAACAGCAGCTCTGGGCAGCTGATATCAGAGAAATGGAAAACTATAACAAAAATAGTTTTCTTGTGAGAAACTCCATAAATTAACAGAAAGGAACTTCTGTTTCTCTACAGAAACTGAGGAAAAGACTATAGAAAGAATTAAGATTGTTTAAACCATCAAAATTCTAAAGTTTTTGTCTCTGTTGTCATGTGAACAAAAGAATGATGGGCAGTGAGAAATGAAAAGGTTTTTTTTCTAAAAGTTTATTCTGGTGTTCTTATTCTTGTAGTTTGTCAATAAACTTTCTTTATTCCTTTTAAGTTTTATGCCTGGTTTGCTCTTGTTTTAATCCATATCTCACAGCAAGAAATAAGTAATTCTTTTTTCCCCTTTTTGTTAATTACTGGTTCAAAACCACAACACCATCACCCTCAATGTCCACGACAACAGCTTCTGTGCCATGAACCCCAACTTCATTGTGGTGGTGACCGAGTGCGTGGGCGGTGGCACCTTCCTCGTCATTCCCATCAAGCAGACAGGCAAGCTTGATCCACATTATCACAAAGTGTGTGGGCACAAAGGAAATGTTCTGGACATCAAGTGGAACCCATTCAATGACTTTGTAATAGCCTCATGTTCAGAAGATGCCACAGTTAAAATCTGGGACATCCCAAACCACTTGCTAAAAAGAAACATTACCACTCCGAAGAAAGAACTTCTTGGGCATACTCAAAGAGTCGGTCTGATTGAATGGCATCCCACAGCTGAAAACATCCTCTTCAGCTCTGGCTATGACTACAAGATCATTATCTGGAACCTTGAAGTCAAGGATGCCATTCTTCGAAAGCCAGTGAAGATTCTTGATGCTCACAAAGATGTGGTCCTCTCCATGTCATTCAACACAGATGGCAGTCTCCTTGCCACTGCCTGCAGGGACAGAAAGATACGTGTGATAGACCCTCGTGCTGGAACAGTCCTACAGAAAGGAAACTCTTATTGGTTACTAAAGTGCTACATTACCATCATTGGTCAGTGGGGTTTACCACCCCCTGACTTTCTCCTGCAAGGAAAACACGGGAACAGACAAACAGCACCTGCAGGCTGTTTTCTGTCTTTGAGGATTGTTTTGAATCCTCCCATGAAATTCCCAGGCTAGCTTCTCAGGCAGGTCTGGCAGGCCATGGGGCCTGCAGCTTGCTCTAAAGCTAGCCTCCACAGTGGTGCAGCTGGGAATGGGACCAAGGCTGCCATCAGTGCCCCAGAGCAGGGATGGAGCAGCAACCAGGGCAGGAGCTGTTCCAGGAGCTGCTCAGGTGCCTTGAGCAGGCAGAAAAGGCAGTTCAGGAGCTCAGGGTGCTGCTCATGACCTTCCCTTGGCATTTTTCCCCTCCTTGGGCAGCTCCAGCACAGCCCTACCACCCCTCTTGGCTCTGCCCGTTCCTCTTTGTGCCTCTCCCTGAAGGATTTTTGCCCCCAGCTTTTTGGGCAGAAGAAGCCTCAGCATTCTGGGGAGCGCTTAGGTCAGCTCTGACACCCCTGGAGGAGCCACATGGATGGCACAGAGCTTAAGCAACCCAATTAAAGACTTTTCCTGAGCTTATTCCTCCCAGTCTGTTCAGGAGGAACCACAGCAGAGCCAGATCACCACTGTTGGCTCCTTGGCACCCCAGAGAGCCCTCCCAGTCCCCACATCTGTGGGTGGGCAGTGCCAGCCCATCCCTTCCTTCCCTCCTTATCCACTTCCAGCTGCAGCCAAGGCCTCACTGAGGCAGTGAAAGTGGCTTTTATTGACCCACAGATACAAAAAGCACACAGAGCAAACACTTCCAGCAGCAAAACTGGAAAACTTGTTCACCAAGCCTCCCCCACAGCACCCACCACCACCATCATGCATCTGTGAGCATTTACTGGTTCTATAATTGATTTATTTAGCTTGGTAACACTGATGCTGCTCATAATTCTCTTGGACCATTAAACAGAGAAAGTTATTACAAACAGGGGCAGGGAAATCAAGCAATGAAAGGAAGCACCAGGAAGATACAAAGCTGCACCTTTGCAGGGTTTCAAAAAGGAGCTTTGACAATCCCAGTGAGAGCAGAGCCAAACAATCCTCACAAGCTGCTTGCTAAGAGAACAGAAGCACTTAATGAAGTGCTTTTTTAAACCACTTAATTTCCCTGCTCCACCCCTGCCAGAGGGAATGTCTTCTGTGCTCCACGCAGGGTGCAAGACAGCCAGGAACATGCAGCAGTCAAGCACTTTAAAGATGACAAAAATAACATCCTCTTATTGAATATAAGAAACACTGTCTTTACCAGTCGTTTTTTTTCTTCTTTGCAGGTATCACACTGGGCACTTGATCCTTTTCCAGCCCACAGGAGCCTCACTTTTGGCTGCTGACTGCACCAGGCTCAGCTTCAGGTTTTATTTCTGGGCTCTTGAGGTTCTTCAGCCACTTGCAGAGAATGTAGTGCCCTGCCCTGTGCACCCTGGTGCTGAGTCTCTTGTGTAACCCCGAGCTGCTCTTCACTGTCCCCTGCGTGGTCTCCACTGCAGGCTGCAGAGGGAGGTCCCTTGCTGTCTCCTCTGTGTCCCCTCCAGCTGCCTCAGCTCCTCCCTGAGTCACAGCACGAGTTTTCCCATCTAGATTCCTGGCAGGGGGATTGTCCTCAAGCTCCTGCAGCTCTGAGCTTCTCACCATTCCCTGGGCCACGGGTGAGGACCAGGAGGACATTTCGCTTTTCCTTCCTTGCTCTTTGCCGTGCAGCCCTGCAGCAGCACCCTGAGGTCTCTCGTTCTCAGGGAGGCTCACACTGCCCCAAATCCCTGCAGCCTGGGCTGGCTGGGCTGTGGGGACAGCAGGGACATCAGGGACATCAGGCACAGCTGTTCTCTCCTCAGCTGGCAGCCTCTCAAACCTCCTCAACCTCCCGCCAGTAGTGGCTGATCTCGTTCCCCATGGCCTGCAGAGCAAGTCCTGCTCACAGCTTCTCCAGGGAATCCCGAGGCTCTGGGGGACGTGGGCACCAACAGAGCCTTTAGGAGCAGGCACAGATCTTCAGCCCAGCCTTGCTGAGCTGCCAGGCCCCTCCTGTGCCGCCTGCAAGGGAGGAAAAACCCAAGAGAAGCCACTCAGCCCTGTGTCAGAGCAAGAGATGCCCCTTTAAGATGAAGAACAGATTCCCATTTAATTGCTCAGCCCTGTGTCAGAGCAGAAAGCACCCCTCTAAAATCAAATTCCATTTCATTTCAGAGCTACAGGTTTTATTGTTTTCAAGTCAGTCTTAGGAACATCCTTTTGATGCCACTGAGAGCATTTAGGAAGTCACTTCCTCCCCAAGACTCTCAGCCCACACTGCAGTTGACAGTTATTAGTTTATATTCCCAAAGTAAATATTATTTAGGTCTCCTCTTGTTTCCTAAACCATTTACGAATTCTACAAAGAAGTTCACATTTAACCAGGGAAGCCATCCATAGGTCTGGTAAAGTATGGAAGGGAGGAGAAAGGAAAGAAAAAGAAAAATATCTCCTTATTGAGAGGTGAGAAATAAGTGGATGTCAGGCCCTTGGGTCATTAATTCACTTTTTTAGAAACCACAGCAATGCCACTGCTTCAAACTCAAACATTAAAAAGGGGCAGCACATTCTGCATGCAGAGAAACATTTCCCTCAGGTTGTGTTTGTAAAGGGCCTTTGTACAAGTGCAGCATTGCCAGAAAACTGGGAAGGAGCAGGAGGAATTTGCGTGCAAAAGGGAAAGAGGGACCTGCACACAGCCCCACCAATTCCCTTTGGAATCTGCCATGCAGATTGCTAGAAAGAGGCTAAAAGCTCATCATTAGGCAGTGTAATATATATACTTATGAATTAAAAATTCGTAGAAGTCTAAATAAATATATTTGTAATAATATAAAGTAAAACAGTGTGGCAAAAAGTCCTTCCCCAGATCTAGTTTCGAATTCCTATCCAGGAGGAAACAATGTTAGCCGGCACCCAGACAAAAACCCTAGCCTGCGCCCATCAAGCGAAAAGAATAGGCAGGACACGGGCCATCAGACTGACAAAGGAACTGGCTCGGAGAAGATATCCATCGCCGGACCTGAACAGCCCTGCAGACTACGGTTGGGGAACAATCAGGCTGACAAAAAGACAAGCTCAGAGAAGATATCCATCGCCAGACCTGAACACCCCACCTGTCAGACCGCTGTTGGGGAAGCAATCAGAAGGGACAAAGGGAAAAAGCCCAGCAGAGATATTCATCGGCTCCGGCCCGGATCCCACCACTCCGTCCTGATGGCCCAAATCAAAATGAAATCAAGAAACATTCAGAATCTCTTTACATATGAGGAGATTCTGTCCGGACACCTGTTAACTCTATTTTCCAATGCCAGGAAATCCATTCACCCGACAATCAAGGACCCTTGGTGAATGGTGCCTGCTTGGAATTCTAGCCTCAGGACACAAAATCCCTATAAAAACCCAGGCTTGAGAACCCTCAAGTGCCACAAAACATGACCTGATTACGGCTGTGCTGCAGAGAGCTCAGCCAGGGCAGAGTGAGAGGAACAGCGGAAAAACAGATCCATAATTTAGGAATTACCGTTTTTAAAGTGGAGCTAATGGATCCAGAGCAGTTTTGCTGCACTGTTTGAGCTGCTTTTATGGGTGGAATCTGTAAAAATATGTGATTCCATGGTGGTTAGGCACTCACTTCCAAGACTACATGAACTTAATCACTTAAAACTACAGAGCTGCAAGAAAGGAAAAGCAAGAAAAATGAACCCATCCACTTCTACTGGAGGAGAAAAACCAAAATAAAATTAGAGAGAGAGAGATGCTCTTTGATATCAAAGCTGCAAAAAGGCCAGGTAACAAATAAATGAATGTTTTGTAAGCAATTGCTGCACCAGCAGCAAGGATTTTGTGTAAGTGAATATAGCCAGGATATGTTTTGTGGCATTTTGATAAGGCAATAAAATGCCAGAAGAGGAAAGGGAAACAATAACTTAGTTTCTGTTATACTTAATTTATTTGTCATCACTGCAAAAGCAGCTCAAAATATGTCAAAAGACAGAGTCTACTGCTGCTGTCTCCAAAGAGGGTTTGTTTTTAAAGACAGAGGTATTTATTACCTTAAGATACCAATTATTTTCATATGTAGGAAAATTATTTCCCCTTCCTCATTTGACCATTTCATGCTGTGAATGTTTCATTTTCAGTCCCATTTTGCCACCAGCAGAATTTTGTTCAAAGCCAAAGACACAAGAAAGGATAATTACAGTTCTACAGGAACCCTTAAAGGCAGAGCTCTCCCTCACTAGAGAACTCAAACAAAACCCTCAAAAATGAAGTACAAAAAACCTTCCTTCCCAAAAAAAAAAAACCCCAAAACTCAAATTTGTGTCACTCAATGCCCACACTCACTTGCAAAGGAAGCACCTTCCAGAAGCTCCCAGTAGAGCTTGAGAAGGAGCACCTGGACCTTAAATAGGGCAGGGCAGCAACACTGAATTTCTTCCACCCAAACCTAATGATTTAATGAATTGCAGCTGCCTTCCACAGCTGCCTGGAAGGTTGGGAGCTGTTCCTGCTCCCTGGCTATGAAATCTCATATAAACTTTCACATCAGAGGGTTCTGTGTATTTAGATATTATTTTCCTTTTTTCCCCCTGAAGTATTTACACAGAGCTGGAGGAAAAAGTTTTGGGGTCTCTCTTTGAGGGATTTACACAGAAATGGAGGGAAATATTTTGGGGGTCTCTCTCTTTGAGGGTTTGCACAGAGCTGGAGAAGAAGAAGCTGAGCTGGCAGTTTTAAGTCAAGACTAAGTTTACTGGTGACTAAAACGAGGCTGGAATTCCTCCACTGGAGCTGTTAATGGGATGAAATCATCAGCCAAGAACTCATCCAGCAGCTGAGATGTTGGGTTTCAAATGGAAAGAAGACAGAGAATTTCTGTGAATAAAAGAAAGATGGATAAAAAGGACAGAGAAAGGCAAAAAGGAGATTCCAAGGAAGATTTGCTGACAGAACAAGACCCAGAGTTGTGGGACTGGGGAGATACAGCCCTAGTGGTGAAGGGAGAGGGCAAAGAGGGATCTCAATGTGTTCCAGAGGATTTGGAGGCAGAGGAACTCACTGAGTGAGCAGGCATGAAGAGCTGCTTCGTGCTCAGAGAAACCTCCCGAGGGCAGAACAGCTCTCTGTGCTCTCAGCTGTCAAATCTCACCTTTTCCTGAGGCTTCACCTCATCTGGAGCTGCTCCCATTATTGAAATTGAGTCTGAAAATAAAGAGATGAAAGCTCTGATGGGAAATGGATGGGTGACATTTCCTGGGGCTGCCAGGGATGCTCTACAGAAGGAGCCCAGGTACACAAAACCTCCCAATTAACAGAGCACAAGAGTAATTGCAAGAACAAAGCCATGTAGGAGTCTGGACCATGCCTTTCCCCCTTTTTTTAGCAAACCAAATGAAAGCTGCCTCAGAAGATATAGGGACATAACCATCGAGCAGTTTTGAAAAGAAGAGCTGGTGGAAATGAATAGAACTTCAAAAGATAAAACGAATTTTTTTAAAAGGCCCTCATTATTGTATCAGAGAGAAGAAAGTGTTGGGTCAGTGGAAGTGCCCAGGATTGTGTGGAAGCAAAGGGAAAATAAAGGCACAGAGCTGATCAAGGCAACTGATAAAAATTGTAACTCCCCTGTGTGGGACAAAGCTTCTCCTCACTTAGCTGCAATCACAGCAGCATCAATCACATCCATGAAACCACCACAAACCTCAAAGGCTTCAGCTGAAGAGCCAAATTGAGCCCCCACAGGGCTCACAATTACCCACACACAGCCCTGCCCCGGTGCCAGCTCTCGGGAGGGTTCCACGCTCAGCTCTGGGGCAGCACCTCTGCTGTTCCTGCAGACACAGCCACACACATCCTGGGACTTCTTGAAGGAATCTCCCTTCTTTTTGCTTTTTCTGGGGGCCAAATTCAAGTGAAAGCATCCCAGGCTTTCCAGCTCAAGACATCAGAAATACACATGTGGTTTTTAATCCCGTCGCTCCTCACCCTCAGCCATCCTTTAAAACTCCAAATAACACCTTTTATAGCCAGAGTAAAATCTCTATGCTCAATTCAAATGTTAATTTTCCATTTTGAGTCTCTTTTGTTAGCATGTATTTTTGTAAGGAATATTTGTAAGATAACTTGGCTTATTTTGGCTCTTTAAGTTACAGGGTCAAAGAGCTGCTTTGTGAAGGAGCTTCTGAAGAGGATTTTCTATCTGACAGATAGTCCTGAAGCTGGGATCAAAGGTTTTGCCCTGACAGAAACTCTTCCTGTTCTCTATCTAGGCCATAATTGAGGCTTATTTAGTCCCAGCTGAAAGCTTACTTGAGATGTACAGACTTCCCAGAGTGCCTGATACCTAAGATTCCCCTCTAATGTATAAACCTCTCTTAATTTTTCATTCTTATGGAATTTATGGTGTTTCCCATTGTCTTTTCCATCTTTCAATATCCAATTTTATTTACCAGCAAACCTACAGTTTGTTTGTAAGGGCAAATATCTTTTTCCATTCATCATTCAGTGGAATCCTTCCCATTGTTTCTTCTCTTTCCCAGTGCTAGTTTTATTCACCAGCAGACCCACAGCTTGTTTGTAAAGACAAATCCATCATTCCTCTCACTCTCCTCGTGGCTGGCTCGTTGAGAAGGGTTTTTATGAAGTAGTTAATTAGTCTTTGCTCAGAGAGAGCAGGCAGAGTGCTGGCTCCTCAGGAAGGTGGTGACTGGAGAGCTCAGTGACTATTGCAGGTAATTAAATAACTGTATTTTCAACCAAGAAACACTGATTAAATGGCACCGAGGGTCACAGTTAGATAAGTGCTGTGCTATTGATAGAGAAATTAAGCCAGATGTAAACTGACTGTTCTGACCCCCAGAAATAAGCTGAAGTTACCTAGCTTTCTGTCTGAAATGGATTAATTTGCAGTGGTATTAGGATGTAGCAGGATTTATGGCAATTCAGAGCTGGAAGGGTTTGCATTTGGCATATTCCTGGCTGGAATTTGGCCTTTTTTTTGGTTTCTTAAAGACATTGTGCCAGCTGCTGTGGCCTTGATCTGCTCCAGAGCAGGTGAGACTGAGAGAGCTCCTGTCGTGAAAAATCAGGAATCTGTGATGGAGCTGCTCTTCCCTGTCCTTCCATCCTCCCTTGTAAATGCTGAGTGCTCCCTGTAAATCCAGCCAGAAATCCTGAGCTGTCCTCTCAGACTCTCCAGGCTGTCTGCATTGTTTTTACAAGTTATAAATTGGGAAAATTCCAAAGGCTGGGCATAACAATGCATTCCTGGGTGTGTGATAAGCTCCTGGCCTTGCTTTTCAGCATAGAGCTGGAACACTGATCAGCCTTTAGAGCTTTTAATGGAGTTTTAATAAGGCCTGAGCCTTTGGAGAGCTTGAGAGACAGGCTGAGTGTAATTTTTGGCTCCCTTTGTGGCTGAAAATATAACAAATACCTAAAGGTCTTTACAGACTGGAATTAAGGTTTAAGGGAGAAGGATACAGATGTTGAATCATAGGCAAAGACTTGGTACCCCAGAATCATCTGGCACACGGGAATATTCAATATTTGGGACTCACACAGCTGTGGAAGCTCCTGCTGGGAAGGGAAATACACAGAACAAGATTTCACAGGAATCTTTTAATTGTAATTTTTTTTCCCCTTGACCTTTCAAAAGCCCCTTAAGACTCAGCACTCAGGTACTTGATTCTAGAAACCAGATTTGGGCTGGAGTCCTCCAGCAGCAGTAAAGAATAATCTGTTCCTATTTCAGGGCAGCAGCTGTGGCTGGAACTGCCTGCCTGAGATGGATGTTGCCCACGAGAGTGGCATTTATTGACAGGTTTTAAGTGTCTCGTAAAGGGCAGGATGATAGGTACAGACCAACTTTTTCTCCTTCAGGACAGCTGATAAGTAATTGTGGTGGGTCCCTACCGAAAAGGTTTGAGTAAATTCAGAGTAAATTTTGTTCGTCTGTGAATAGCAGTTGAATCCTGGGCTGCATTTATGGTGCACAAACCCCGTGATGGATAATGAGAGCTCCGAAGAGCTCCGGGGAGGTTCATTTACATGAGAGTGAGGGGAAATGGGCTTGCCAGGAATGAGAATTAAGAGCTTGGTATTGTGTGAGTCACAAAGTGCTCCTCAGGTGGGGAAAATCTGAAGTTATGGGAAAGGGGTGTAAAAAAGGCCTTTAAAGTGATTGCCGGCTTTTATTTCTCCTTTGACTTAGAACAAGGGGAAGCCTCTTTGTTTGTAGATACTTGGAAGAGGCTTTAACTTATCCTTTAGGGAGCTGGGGGTTTGTCCTGCCTGTAAAATCCTGACTGCAGCCTGTTCTCCAGAAGCGAAGCCCAGGAATTTACCTCCAGCAGGAAATCCCAAGCTGTTCCCAAGACTTCTAAACTGGAATTTTTCCTGCCAAATTCATATTGTATAGGCACAATTTGGGTTTGTGCTTGTTTATCAACTGCGTGTCTGATTTATTCTGCGCTGCTTTGATAATATTGAAGAGTTTGAGCCTTGCCTTGGTTTGGTGATACGGAATTTGGTGTTTTCACAAGCTCTGATAATTTGCAGGGCTTTTGATGGAGGTGCCTCGACTGTGTCAGGCGGGTTATGGCAGATGGGAGGAATATAAATCACAGAAATTCAGTGTTTGATATGAAATACAGCCGAAAATGCACTGAGTGTCCTTTTGCTGCAGAAGGAAATCACCACCTGAATAAACTCATCTGTTTTTTCCTGAGAAAAAGAGCAACTTGGGAGAGTTGGCGTGGCAGTGAAAGCACCTCCTTGGGGAGGAATGATCCCTTGTAGAGTGAGAGGCAGAGAGTGAAGATGGATTCATCAGTTTCTCTTCAAATGGAGGAGTTTGCTGCTTGTTATTTGATGGGAACATAAAAAAATGAACCAGACTGATATTCCCCGTGCTGCCATTGAGACCCTGTGAATTCATCACCTTGTCACCTGAAATGGTGAATTAAGTGCAGAGGGTAAGAAGTGGTTTTTTGGTCTTTTTCCCCCAGTGCTCCCAAGCTTCATTTAAATCAGGAATCCATGGGTGGCTATTTACAAATGCCAATTTTCCCTGCCTAGTGAGAAAAACAAACTCCTTTAGGGAATGATTTGCATCAGCCCTGACTTAGCTCCAACTTCTGCTGCATTTTGCAGCAATTGGCTTCCTTAGCTGAATTTAGCCCTGAGTGCTCCCAGAGGTGCCAGGTCCATCACATTCCTGAGGAACACCGAGATCCTGGGCGGGATCCTGCTGGAAAATGAGTGTTCTAAATGTTCCTCTGCCCTAAAGCTGCTGGTGCAGCTGAGGGGAAAAACACTGGCTGAGCATAAAGTGGGTTTTCCACCCTGGAAAAATTGCAGTTCTTCCGTTTATAAAATATATTTATCCGGTTTATAAAATACATTGATCCTGTTTATAAAATACATTGATCCTGTTTGTTTATAAAATATATTGATTGCCCACAATCCTGAGCTGTGCCTTGTCTCAACTGGAAGCTGCTGGAGCAATCCTGGGAATGAGTGGGAGCTCAGGCAGAGGCAGGAGGTGCCACCCGACCTGACAAGGGGCTGATCCAAAGCTTTTTGTGGATGTGTGGGGATGGCTGAACACCACGTGCTTTCATCAGGGCCTCTTGTGTTTAAACCTTTGCTTGTATTTCAACCCAAATTGTTCATTATCAGCACGGATTTGCCACCGAGGAGAAGCAATTTTTTATCCCTGGGAGCTGAATGCTGATGGGGCTGGAAGAGGAAACAGTGAATGTGCCTTACTGCAGCTCTGAGGGTGTTTTTGGGGAGGAGATTTGTGTTTTCATGTGCTTTAATATTGCCAAAACACTTGTGGATCTTGGCCTCATCATCTTGCTTTGTTAACTACGACAGCCATTTAAACCAGGAGGGTTTCTGGGCTGAATTATCGGATTTTGGACCTTAAAAGCCCAACTGGAAAAGGAGTTGTTGTTGCAGCTTGAGCTGTCAGTGGTGCTGAAAGCAGAGGTCGGGAGATAACAGGATTGCAGAGGGTGTTTCTGATGGTTTTATCTGGAGAACAGCTGGGACACCCTGCCAGGAATGCTGCAGGAATTCCTGCCCTGGAACACATCAGGCTGATGTGAGTGGGCACCTAGAACAGAGTTAGAGAATAAACTGGGCATTTATTAAATGTCTTTAACAGTTACACCCTGGGCAGCCAAAGCCTCCCAGGGGCTGCACCCAGGCTGGACAATGGGCATGAGTTTCTCACACAATTATAAATTTGGTCCATTTGCATATCAGGGGTTAATTCCCCAATTACAGCTGCAGGTAATGAAGCCACATTCCCCCAGTTTGCTCCTCCCCACTTCACTTTTGTTTATCCTTTTTGGGGCTTGTCAGGTGTCTCTGGGTTCCAGGCCCAGAGGAATTGTTTTGTCTGATCAAGATGTGAAGAGTTAACTAGACTTTATATGGAGTTCAGATTTTAGTTTAGAGTTTCGAACGGGATTTGTAAAATAGAAGAACTAAAATCATCAATCATCAATGCTCTGAGGGGAGCCAGCAGAGCATCCTTGGGACAAGGTGGGAATGGGGAAGGTCTGCCAGGCACTGCTGCTGAGAGCTGAGCTGGCTGCTCAGGGGAATAAAATGGCCCAGGTAATTCCATGCAGGAATGATTTCATTTATATTTTTGAGGGAACACGTGGGATGAGATGGGGCTGCTCCCACTGCCATGAACTCGGTGTAAATTTAATCCTGGAGGTGCTGGTGCCTCACAGATTAACAAACCTGGATTATTGCATCCTGGACATCCCCACTGCTCCTGGAGCTCTGCTCCCCACACTGATGGGTGCAGGGACGCTGGATGGGAACCCACCCCGAACAGGCTCTGATGTCAGGCTGGCACCAAGGTGGGAGGAGAGGCTGAAAGGAAATATCTCCTCCAGCTGGAATAAAGCAATCCCTTTAAAAGTGACCAGGAGCCAGCAGCTCTGCCTTCCTGCTGCCCTTCCATTGCATTGTACAAACAGCCCATCATCTGCAGTGTGTGCTTCCCTACGTGCCTTCTTTGTCTTTCAGCTCCTTTTTTGTCTCGTTTTGTGGAAGTGTAATGTGCTGTGATAGTTCACATCCCTTCCCATGACCTCAGCTCATGAGAGATAAATTCTTACAAGGATTTGCACGAGATGAAACCAGACAGAAATTACATTCCTCTGTGTTAACATGGCCCTTCCGTAATTGAAATTAATTTGTGGTTAAGGCTACAAGAGAATTACAATTTTCTGGAAGTAACATGAAGGGATAGACAGCCAAATTTCCCATGGAGTGTCTCATTTTCCAGGACACAGAGTAACCCCTTAAACGGAGTCATCATCAGGAATGAGAATTTTCCCACCCATCCAGGAGTTCTGCAGGCACTGAGCTCTTCCATTAGGCAGGAACCAGCTGAGAGAGGACCCCGTGGCCCCCAGGATTTCAGCAGAGGCTCCAAGAGGTGCAGAAATCTCCACTTTGTATGAACAGAGCCTGCAATAATTATGTGTGAGTGTCACAGAAGGGTTGGAGAACTTTTCTCTGTGTGGCTTCACATTTGTGCAGTGATTTTCACATGGCCTCTGCTGGAGGATCTCAGCATCAAAAGGCAGAAAAAACAGTGAGGTTTTCACTGGTTTTGAGGGGATTTCCATTTTCTGCTGTGCTGGAGCACTTAAAATTTCTATTTGGGGCCTTGAATCTATTACTTTTAGATCTGAAATAATTAATTGATGGATAATGACTGGGCCAGGGAGTGAAACACCTGAAAGCACTGAAACACCTTCCCCCAGAACGTTCCCAAGAACAAACACTCATCACTCTCCTTGTTAGCTCGGTCAAGTGGCCTCGAGGGGTTTCCAGACATGAACAAAACCCTGCAGATGCTCCACCTTCATTATTATTCACACAAACCTGCCTTTCCTTCTGCTCAGCATTTCATGGTCCAATAAGCAGGACAGCACATCCTGGAAGGGAGCAGAGCCAGCCCAGCCCTCCATCCTTTCCGCTCGGCTGGAATTCCTATAAATAGACAGGACAAGGGCTCCTGGCCTGGCTCTGGCTCCCTCCTTAGCATTTGGGTTTTTCACCAGAGCTGCCTGATGTGCTCCTTGGACCTTGAGGAGTTTCTTCCCCTCTGGCTGCGAGGTGTGGGTGTGAATACAGGACGTGTCTAAAACTCATGGAATTATGCCAGGGAAAAGTCAGCCAAAGCTCTGTGGGTGTCCCTGCCCTGCACAGCAGGAGGAGGCCCCCTCTCGTGGCATTTTTCATTTGGGATGAATCAATTCTCAGTGTGTTTGGGGCAGAATGGGTGATCCCTCTCCAGCCTCTCAGTTTTTGGGGTGATGGAGAGCCCTGTCAGAGCTCAGAGCAAAGAACAAAGATCAGCTGAAGCTGCTTCCGTGGTTTATCTTTTCCTGTTCAGGGCTGGCAGCGGTGCAGAGGCGTGAAAATGGATTAACCCGAGCACTGAATTATGCTGATCTTCATAAAGGATCATAAAACACCCCGAGATGAACTGGTAATGTGTGTGTTTATGGCCAGCTGAGGGACCCAGGGTGATGCTGCTCCCCTGAGCCTGTGGGGGAAAACCACTGGCATTCCTTGGTTTGAAGTGGTTTGAAAACCACTGACATTCCAGTGTCAGGACTGGCCTGTAAGAATAATTTGGTTTCAAGTTTCTGCTGTTGGACAAAAGTGCTTTGCAAAAAAAAAAAACAAATAAAAAAAATGCCTTAGATGAGGGCTGGCTGGAGGTGTCCAGGTGTAAGGTTTGGTTTAGGAGCTGAGAGCCTGGTGAAAAGGCAAATCCCTTCTTTTCCCCTCTCAAATGATGCCCAAACTCCTCCCACAGTGATCTCTTTGCCAATCCATGCTATAAATCACTGTGATATAAAGCTATTTACTGGAGATGACATGACTTGTATGCTCCAAACTTCCTCCCTGGATTGGGAAACACTCAAACCTCCCAGCTTTTAGCCAGGAAAGGATTCATCCTCGGTCTCAAGTGCCCCTGACAGGCTGACAAGTGCTCAGTGCTTTTATGTCAGCTTATGGACAACGTTCCATGCAATTCAGCTGCTGGAAGGACCCAGAGCTCTCTAGAACTGCATTTTTCTCGAGCTGATAAAGCAATAACATCCTTTAAGGGAATAGCTGCCCACAAACAAGCAGAGAGCAGCAAACCAGGCAGCTGTGGGAGCAGAACCCTGCTGCTTTCCTCCGGGACCAACCCCTGGCAGTGTGAAAATGCTTTCCCACCCCTCTGGCCTCTGCACGTGAGAAAAGAGGAAAAAACGCAGCTCGTTTTCTCCCTGGGCCTTTTTGTCCTCCCTGGGAGGTGAAACAGCTGGGAGGAAGCAGTTCCCATGGAAACCCCCGGCTCTTCAGCAGCTTCTCCAAAGGGCACAAGCTGTGGATGCCTCTGAGTAATTAGTTCACATGTTCCTGAGCATCATCCTCGGGCACCAGCAGATCCCTGGCAGGGGTTGCCTTGGTGATGGCGTTTTCCACCTTGTGGGCAGCCACGGGCACGTTTGCAATGGAAAGTGGAGATTTCTGCACCTCTTGGAGCCTCTGCTGAAATCCTGGGGGCCACGGGGTCCTCTCTCAGCTGGTTCCTGCCTAATGGAAGAGCTCAGTGCCTGCAGAACTCCTGGATGGGTGGGAAAATTCTCATTCCTGATGATGACTCCGTTTAAGGGGTTACTCTGTGTCCTGGAAAATGAGACACTCCATGGGAAATTTGGTGTGGGTTGATTTAACAGTTTCTCTGCTGTCTTAAAAGGGTTAAACCCCTGCTTGAGTACTTGAAATTTTATTTTGTCGTTACGTGTCAAAAGTATTGACAGATACCCAACTTCCCTTGATATGCAACAAATCTCTTTTGATTCAATAAACTGCTTTCAGTCTGCTGGTTTTCCTCTGCTGGAGCTGTTGTGAGTTGTGTGGCTTTATGAGGCACCATAACAACAAAAAGCACCAGCAAAGACGTTTGCAGTTCACAGGAAGTCTGATATAAACTGCTGTATTTGTAGGCTTTCTATATAAAGTGTAACATCCACTAAAATAAAAATAAATGGATGCTTGCTATGAGTGCACTGAAGTGGAGGGGGAGAAGGGAAAAGGACATTTTTTTCCACTGAAATTGCAGCAATAATTTAGGGGATAGAGAGAATTGCTCAAGGTTTTTTGAGCTGGCGTCTTCATTTTAATGGCTAAGGGCAGTCTGGTGTTTCTTATTCAATTTTTCTTTCAGTGTGTTTGAGGGTGATGCCGCCTCCTCGCTAGAACATCCTCTTGTTTCATGCTGAGTTCTCTGGGGAAGTAAAAAATGGGAGAGGGAGGGTGAAACTCCTGACCCAGAGTCCATGCTGGGTGGAGCCACCTTGCACAGCCCAAGGTGATCCTTTGGAAGGGCTTTTAATAAATCCCTGCTTTATTCCTTTAACTCTGGCCAGCCCCTGCTCCAGGAGCCTCTCCAGGCATCAATCCAACAAAACCTGTGTCAATCCAAGCCTTGACCTCCTTGTGCAGTCGGTATTCCTCCTTTCCATGGTCAAATAACCACGGGAAGGGATGTAAAATCCAGGCCAGGGAAGGGCAGGTTTGTTGGTTTTTTACAGGACCCTCACATGGAGGGAGGACTTTCTCCTTCTGCCTTTTCCTGGCTCTGAGAAAGCTCAGCACTGGCAGGGCCCATTACTTTTTAATTTAGTCCTCTCTATGCTGCACTGCTATTGTGGTTTATGAGGATATTATGCTGGAACAGAGGCCTGTAAAACAGGATTTTAAAGTTTGGGAAAGGAATGGTTGTCATACATAATATGCACGCTGTAGTAGAAATGAGTGGGTATTTATAGCACAGCTAATATTAATTCTTTTTATTGTGATGTCAGCCCTGCAGGTCAACTGAAGAATAAGTTGCTGTAGAAGCCAGAAATCTCCAGGCATTAAATTATATTAATATGAAATGTTGAAAAGTGGTTAATTTGTACCACTGGTTTTGTTTAAAATGCTTTCCTGTATAAAGCCATATCTCCAGTGTGATAGATTATTGTTAGGAGGGATATAATTCAGTCCCATTACAGGGGAAGCCCATGTGCTTTATGAAACCCCGAGCTGGGAGTCCTGCTCTGCCTGAAATAAAGAGCTACAGCAAAATAACCCTTTTCTTTAATGGCAAATTGCTATTTTTAATTGCTAACCACATCTCTCTGTCGCTCGTGCTTTGTCAAGGTTATTGGCAATATGAAAATCTTCCTGTTTCCTCCAAACTTTCACAAATTCCTCCAAGGGATGATTGATTCCCCCTGCTTCATGGAAAACTCCCTGTGAGGGGAAGCTGCCAGGAAAACACTCGCTGTGGTTCTGTGAAGCTCTGGGAGGAAGGTTTGGGAGGATCAGGGGAAAAACCCTGCAGTGCTGCTCTGTACCCATCGTGTGCTGGATCCCTGCAGGATGTGCGAGATGGGGGCTTCTGATGTTTAAGAGGGAGAAATTGCTTCCCCTAAAATCTCCTCCTGAGCTGATAATTTCCTAAAAGCTCAAATTCTGGCATTTCCCTGCGATGGACCCCTCAGCTGCTCTGCCCTGGGTGTTTCACCAGAGCTGTGCCCCAGCTGATTGCGTGGAAATAGAGACTCAATTGACCTTTAAATAATCAGGGAATGATTTGGCTTTGATCTGCTCAAGGGGAGAGTTAATGGATGAATGTTTTCAAAATATCTGCTCTCTGTGTGCCTCAAAACTCTCAAGGTGGAAGTCTCACAGCTTTGGGGCCAGGTGAGGAACAGCTCAAGGTGAGGAACAGCTCCTGTTGTGACCTCATCTGGAGATCCCCAGTTTGGATCACAGTGAGGGCAAGGCTGGGGCTGTTCTCTCTGCCCCAGCATGAGAGAACACTCGAATGTGGAAATAAAGAGCACCAGAAACACTTTGGATCTGGCTTGTTTGTTTGTGGGCACGATGAAGAAGCAAGAACTTGAGCCAAGGCTCCGTCTGTGCTGGAGAGCTTCAGGCCAGCTGATTGCTCTTGCTCTTGAAGAGGTTGCTGCCAGAGAGGGCGACCGATTTGAGAGGCTCATGCAGCCTGAAAATTCCAGCATTTTAAATCCCTGAAGCCTTCCTCCCTGCAAAAACACAAAGATAATGAAAACTTGATGAAGTGCAGGAGGAAGTTCCTCGTCAGCAGACTGCAGCGGCGGGGAATCGGATTTTCACAGCTCACTAACCCCTTAAGTGTTTCACAAATCCAAGAGATCTGCTCCAAGGATAAGGTGGCCCTGGTATCTGAGCAGACAGACTCTACCTGCTGTCATCTTTCTTAAAGCTGACCCTGCTCAGCAGGACCAATTACCCAGCTAACAAAGTGGAGACAAGTGTCTCCCGCTGCCACCCTGTCCCCAGAGCTGGAGGCGTTGTGGTTGTCATGGCAATGTTGCTTGAGATCCTGATAACAGCAGGGTTGAGATAAAGTAACCGAGAATAGGGGATGGAGGATTTCCTCCTGCTTTTTTGCATGGA
Source organism: Poecile atricapillus (assembly GCF_030490865.1). Classification (NCBI taxonomy): domain Eukaryota; kingdom Metazoa; phylum Chordata; class Aves; order Passeriformes; family Paridae; genus Poecile; species Poecile atricapillus. Next base: position 11,351,044 of record NC_081267.1, on the reverse strand, counting down.
TTTTCCTGGTTATTCATGTGCTCCTGCACTGGCAGGCTGAAGAATGGGCTGCTCCAAGCAGCTGTGGCCACTCACTCTGGTAAATTGGCAAGTTGGAAGTGTGGTGGGCGCTGAGGACAGGTTGGTGAAGGAGTTTCTGTGCTGACCATGAATATCCACAGGAAAAGTCTCCTTTGTGCAGGGAAACCACATTCCAGGCTGTCCCAAAAATCACCTTTTGAGCTGTCGTGCCTTGTGTGGGTGACACGTGTTCTGTGTGTCAGGGTAAGAATTCCTGTCCCTCCACCCTCATTCCTTGAGGAATTCCTGCTGGCCATGGATTGTAGATCTGGGAAAATGAGGATTTCAAAGCTGAGACCCTTCCCAGGAGAGGCCATTGATGTCCCAGTCAGCTGCCGGTGGCAGGAGGTGCCTCAGAATTGATCCTGGGCATGAGCTGCTTGTCTCTCCACCCTGGAGAATCCCTCTGGAATGTGAGCATTCATGCTTTATTTTCAGAATTCTTCTGTTTCCAGTTTCGAGTTCTTGAACTTAAAACTCTTGGAAAAGGCTTCGGCTTTTGAAAACTCGGAGATGCTTTTCAGTGTTTGAAAAATATTGATCAAAAAGGACAACTCTCAAGTTTTCCCCTTGTTTTTACAGCCTGGCTGTCTACACAGAATTATGAAAAGTCTGAATTTATCTTCTGACAGGTTGCCTTGAATCTTTGAACAATCCAGCAAAAGTTGAGACAAGTGGAGCCAGCTTTGATGCAGGAGATCCAGGACTGGCAGTCAGCCTGATTTATTGATATTATTGTTTAGGGAGCTTAGGAAAATTGTGTCTGACTTTCTTGCCTTGATTTTCAATATTAAAAATACTGACTGACCTTGACTCATTTAAATCTGGTGAACATTCCTCAAGCTGGGGAGGATTTAAAATTCCATGTCCTGATGTTGCAGGTAACCAGATTGTCCCAAACCAAATTATTTTCTCTGCACAGAACGAGCGTATTTTGTGCAGTTTTATTATTTTTTTGCCCTGTCAGAGCAGTGACTTATGACCATGCCTGTTCAAGTTTGGCTTTCCTAAGGCTCAGCTCTTACAGCTGCAGTTGTGGGTCAGAGCAATCCAACCTGGCCCAAATAATTGCTGATTAAACTGGCCAAGCACTGGCTCAATCCTAAAACCAGGCTCTGGTTCTGTAGAACTGAGTTCCAAGTGGGTTTATTTTAACAAATCCTGTAAGAAATGAAGCATCTGTGCCCTTTGGGGATGTGAGATGTGTGAGCACACAGACCTGGAGTGGCAGCAGCAAGGCATTGATTTGCATACAGAAGGCAAATCCTTTACACAGTGCGGATAATGCACATTGTAAAACAGTTACAATAACATTCACTGCAGCCATGAAAACAATTTTACAGCAGATTAAACACACTTAGAGAAAGGGGAAAGATGAGTGAGAAGGCAATGCTGACACTAAATTAGACTAGAGTCAGCAGCAGCGAGAGAACAGAGGAGAAAATGAGAAAATGCTCCAACTGTCCTTCTATGGTTTTTTTCCCCCCAGGCCAAGTCCGTTCTGTGCTCACCTGTTTTGTTGGATTGGGAAGCTTTGGTGTTCTCTGAGATCGTGGTAATCAGTGGAAAATACTGGAACTGAGGTGAGCATTGCCTGGAATAGTGCACAGAGGGCAAGGCAGTGACACTAAAAGTTTTTTAGTGGGTTTGGTCTTCCTTCTCTGTCAGGTGAAAAACCTGGGAGTGCTTGAGAGCATTTGAGCCAGGTTTGAGAGGAATGATGGATTTGTCTTTACAAACAAGCTGTGGGTCTGCCAGTAAATAAAACTAGCACTGAGAAATAGAAGAAACAATGGGATGGATTCTGATGATTGATGAATTGGAAAAGATATTTGTCTTTACAAACAAACTGTAGGTTTGCTGGTAAATAAAATTGGATATTGAAAGATGAAAGAGACAATGGGGAAACACCATAAATTCCATAAGAATGAAAAATTAAGAGAGGTTTATACATTAGAGGGGAATCTTAGGTATCAGGCACTCTGGGAAGTCGGTGACTCTCAAGTAGCTCAGGCAGTGGGGAAAGAGAGAGGGAAATTGGGATAAAAAGGAGGCTGCACCCTCCAAAAATTGGAGAGACCCCAGGGGAATGGCCCATGGCCTCTCCCTTTATTTGAATAAAGTTGCAGGACTTTTGTCTCCTTTTGTCTTTTTTGTCTCCTTTTTGGACAGAAACCTCTGGTGTTTGTGCATCAATTTTTCCTGACATGTTCCAGTGGATCACAGAGCCAGCTCCCAGCACTGTGTGATTTCAGGTGCATTTTCAAGGGTGCATTTCCCCTGCACGGTTTGGGATGTCTGCCAGGTGAATTGTTTGTGTGAAGGCACAGAAGCTCAGGAAAATGCTGCATTTTGGTCCACACAAGGTCTTGCAAAAATGAGTTTTGTGCCACTCTAAACCTATAGGGGGCTTGTAAACCACAAATGTGGATTTCTGGATGATCCTTTAAATGCTGGTTTTTTTTACCTCCAGGCTCTGGATCACACAGGCAGAGGAGCCAGGAGGTGCTGGAGGCCTGGCACTGCTGAAGGTTCAGATGAAATGTGGGAGGTCAAACACATTTGCTGCTGCTGCTTGGCTGTGTCTATAGAATTTTCATGAATGAGCCATTGCTTCTTGACTTTACATGTGTGTGTGATGGTTGATTATGCAGGATTATCTTCCCAGCACACAGACACCTGCTAAAGAGGGAGTAATCTTGTTAGGAGCTGTTATAAATGCAAAGGCAATTTTGGGATAAAATCAAAGAGAAATTTATTAATAAACAATAATAAGTAGAAACAGCGATAAAAACCCACAATAAAAAGATCAGCGCAGCGCTGGGTGGACAGGGGTCTACACCAGAGGTATAGGTTTCCCAAATCCACGTCTGAGCATCCTCAGGATTGGGGTTTTATAGGATTTTTAAGTCCTCAGGCCAAAATTCCAGGCAGGTTCCATTCACCAAGTGTCCTTGATTGTCCAGTGAATGGATTTCCTGACATAGAATGATGACATTATTTCGTGTCCGGCCAGAATCTCCTCATATGCAAAGGAGACTCTGTGTGTTGCAATGTTAGGTTTTTCATGACAGGGTGGTGGAATCCGGGCTGGTGCCGATGGGTATCTCGGCCGGGTTTCCTCCTTTGTCTCCCCTGATTGCTTTTTCAACACAGAAATGTTTAAGTCTGGCGAAGTCTTTCTTTTGGAACTTGTCTTTTTCCCACTGATCGGTTTCTCTACCCACTGGAATCTGCAGGGCGTTGCTTGGGTCCGGAGGTAGATAATTTCCCGAGCTAGTTTCATTGTTTTCCTGATGGTCCGTGTCCTGTCTGTTTGTTTGGGTTGATGGGCCGGTTTTGGTTAGTTATCTTGGGCGTTGCTGGCAATCAGCAACTCCTTGGAGAAAAGCCTCATCCTACTTTGAGGAGAGGCTTTTCCATGCTTTATATTTTGTTTTGTTCCTACAAAACATATCTTTCTTATATACACTCCGAATTTTTAATACAACAATAATTTATTACAGTCCCCCACCTAATAATTTATCACATTTAAAAATTCGTTATTTTCACACTTTCTTTTAAAGAAAAGTATCCTTTTCTTACTCCTTTTTCATCATCATTTTTTCTTTGTTTAATTGTCAATTTTAGTGGTCAGCATATGTTCGTTTTCAAATTTTTCTAAGACCTTTAATGCCTTATCACTCTCTTTCTCTTCTTCTAAAATAAGTAATTTAGAAAGAAGGGCATTTTTATCTTGTGATTTTTCCGGATCTATTGGGAGGGCGGCAATTTGCATTCCTTGCACTACAGATTGTATTAGCCTAATCAGACAAGGAATTAAACAAGGCAAAAAGATGATTCCGGCTATTGAACATCCTATAAAGAATACTAGCTTTTTCCACCAAGCCCCTTGCCCGAAAATTTGGTCCCACCAAGAGGCTTGTAAAATAGAATTCCATTTTTGAACTGGCACATGTGCCACTTTCTTGATTTCCGCAGCTAGTCCCTTTATAGTTTCGCCATAATCATCTATTTCCATGCAACACTCTGATTCATTAAATCTCCCACACACCCCTCCCTCCTCCGCTAGCAAGTAGTCGAGAGCCAGTCTGTTCTGGTAAACAAAGGCCCTCATTTGAGAATGTTGCCTTGCTAGGAGTTCCAGGGCTTCTGAGGTGTGATTTGAAACTACCTCCATTACCGCTTGCAGTCGAATAAGCCGATTGAGGAGATAAATGGGGGTTCTATAACCCCAACTGCCATCATTCGCCCAAGTGGCCGGACCATAATATTGTATGATTCTCTCGGCCGGCCATTCCTCCTCGTTCCATTTCTGGCTCCCTCCTGCTATCGGTAATATCTTTTTTAGGTCCCTCTTTTGTCGAGCTAAGGTTTCAAAGAGGGGAGCCCCTAGGGACTTACTTTCATCTTTTGGTAGTGTGAAGAAAAATGGCCGAATTAGTCCGAGTGTGCATGACCCTTTCCACTTCCGAGGTAATTCACTGTATGCCTTTTTCCCGCATATCCAGTAAATTCCATCGGGAGCTTCCCAGTTTTTATTAGTTTTTGCCGGATCCTCCCAATAATCCCTCAGGCCTATGAAAGTATGGAAGGGATTGGCCCCTGGTTTCTTGTTCCAACATAATCCGATAGTCTCTATCCACTCGCAATTGTTTTCCCGATAGGAGATCCAATATCCTTCGGGTGATTCCGGGTGCCAGATTTTTGTTTTCTTTTCTGAGTTTACTGTGAGGGTATTCACACACGGAGTGTATCCTACCAAATCGGTAAACTCTTTTCCCTCCCGGCTAATGCAAAAAGTCCCAATTATTTGGTCATCTATGACCCATCCTTCTGGCCTCCGGGTTGTTTTTGAGAATTTTAATTCTGTCCCTTTTAATATTTGTTCCGGGGTCAATCCCTCTCCTTTCCATGGCCACCTCTCGGCTGATTTTAAGCCACCGCATATCCAGCAGTTGGATATACCTAATTCGGTGGCTATTTCCTGCATTAGATCAACAAACAAGTTTTGGTTGGGGCTGGGTAATTTCCAATTATCGTATTGTCTTTCTAATAATTCATATTGTTCACTGAGAGAGTTTAACCTCTCTTGCTCCAGCCTTTTCTTTTTATTTTCCATTTCTTGTCGTTTTAAGTCTATAGCTATTTGCTTTATTTTACTCTCTGGATCTAATCCCTTTTCATCCTTTGAAAAGCAGAACACTGGGTCAAATTGAAGACACGAGTTCTCATCATCTGACTTCAATAGTTCCAAAATTATGGGTTCATTATTGAACGTTAGCCTTGTCTCGTGTTTCACATTTTTCCCTTCCCAGTACAATTTTCCCCCCATCATGCACGGTTTTAAGTTTGCTTCATTGTAGCATGTAGGGTTAACTCGGTGGTATGCCAAAAACGTCGAATGCTTCTTTCCCCCAATCCAGACAGTCTTATTACACTGTCCACAGACCTCGATTGGGGGAATTCCCTTTATTGCTCTTTTGTTTCGGAAGCGGGTCCTTACAACCCCTATTCCTTCCAAGTTCCGAATGGGTTTTTCCTTGATACTTACTCTCGAATTCGAGCACCAGATTTTCTTTTTTGATTTACACAATTCGAACTGAGTGCCGTTTAACCAACAAATACCTGCATGTAGTTCTGAAGGGCACTCGGTCAAGAGCTCGTTTTCTGTGGCAGTCTGACACTGCTCACACTTCCCCTGGGGAACCTCCCCTGGGGGGACCTCGGCCTCTATTTTCTTGATCGAGTACATGACTAGGCTCAGGGACATCAGGATTCCCCACAATTGCATCCCTCTGCCATTCCCTCCGCCCGTACAAAAGTATACGGCGGGGATAACCATCTTCCCGGCAGCAAGGACTGTCTTCAGGGGCCCTTGATGTCCTGATGGCAAACCTCCGCTTGAAGGTTGCCCACCGAGATGCTTTAACTGGTTCAAATCTACAAGGTACTTTTACGGTCCTCCGACACTTAATTTCCAAGGGGTCTGCTTTGCAATCAAGCTGACCCCCTAATCCTTTTTGATAAAACAGGAACCACTCCGGAGAGTCAAGTTCCAAAAGGCCCGCTCGAGTTGCAAGTATCAGGAATCGATTGGTCTGGTCTAACTCCCTCTCGTAGCACCTAGTGCACAATCCCCTCGGTTTATAACCCCTTATGCAATGAGTTACCCAAATCTGCTTACAATAAGCGCACTTAAAATGTACAAACGGGAAACAATAACAATCGCGGATATTGCAACTTATCCTTTCGCTATTGTTCATTTGTGGTGCCTTCGGAGCTTGATTTTCAAATCTCCTGGCGGGGTGGTGATCTTCCACTCGGGGGCTTGGCAATCCGGAACCTTCTTGGCCCGAGAGAAGTGAGTCCACCCTTTCTCGGCCGTTCGCACAGCAGTGTCCGTGGTCAGGAGAACGAGGAAGGGACCTTCCCAATGAGGACTGAGGGGAAGTTCCCTCCACACCTTAATCAATACTTTGTCGCCCGGCTGGATTTTGTGAATTGGAAATCCCAATGTCGTGCTTTGAGGAATCAATCCTTTTTTCCGGAGTTCCTGTAGATTTTTATTTATAGAAATGAGATAAGGTTGTAATTGCACATCCTCTATTTGAGGGTGTGCCACCGGCATCCCATGCCTATATGGCATTCCATATAGCATTTCAAAAGGGGATAAACCGGTTTCAGAATGAGGCATGGTCCGGATCTTTAACAAAGCTAAAGGAAGACATCGGACCCAAGTCATTTTTGTTTCGATTATTAATTTGGACAATTGCGATTTTAATGTTTGATTCATCCTTTCTACCTGTCCCGAGCTTTGAGGGTGCCAGGGGGTGTGATATTGCCATCTGATTCCCAATGCTTCTGACAGTTGTTTAATGATTTTGGAGGTGAAGTGAGTCCCTTGATCCGAATCGATATGGTCTACTATCCCATATCTAGGAATTATTTCCTCTAGTAGAATTTTAGACACGGTTTGGGCCGTAGCCTTTGCTCTGGGAAATGCCTCGACCCAATGTGTCAGTTTATCCACTATCACTAATAAATATTTATTTCTCCCAATCTTTGGTAGTTCCGTGAAATCTACCTGGACTCTCTCGAATGGCCTATACGAAAGTGGCCGGCCACCCCAATTTGTTTGTTTTGAATTGGCACGATTTACTTTCTGGCATATCACGCACCCCTGTACCTCTTGCTTGGCAAGTTCAAAGATTCCTTTACATCCGAAAAATTTTAAAAATTGTTCAGCCAGTGCTCTGGTTCCCCAGTGGGTTTGTTCATGCAATCTCCTGAGTATTCCTCTCGCTATACTTTTTGGAACCAGCTCCCTCCCGTCTGGCAACCACCATTTATTTTCTTTAAAATATCCACCTACCTTCTTGAAATCTTCTTGCTCCTTCTCTGAAGGAAGCACGGACACTTCTGGGGTTTCTTTGGGACTGATCTCGGGAATACTTACCGCCAGTAACGCAGCTCGTTTCGCCTCTTTGTCCGCTAGATTGTTTCCCCTGGTGTGAAACCGCCACCCAGTTTGGTGTCCTTTTACATGGACTACTGATATCTCCTGGGGCTCTCTGATAGCTTCTAAAATTTGTTTAATTATTTCTCCATGTATTAATCTTTTTCCCTTGGTGTTTATTAAACCTCTTTCTTCCCATATTTTTCCGAAAGTATGCACTACCCCAAATGCATACTTTGAATCCGTGAAAATAGTTCCCCTTTTTCCCTTCAGGCCTTTGAGGGCTCTTAAGAGTGCAAACAGTTCACAGGCTTGAGCCGATCAGCATGCCTGCAAGGGACCTGATTCTATGATTTGTTCGGTCTTACCATTTATGATGGCATAACCTGACTTCCTTTTTCCTTCTATCATTTTTGATGAACCATCAATGAACCATTTTTCCCCCCCTTCTAACTCTTGATCTTCCAGGTCCGGTCTTACCTTAGTTTGCAATTCCACTGCTTCAATGCAATTATGCAACAGCTCACCTGTTGGTTCCCCAAACAAAAACTGCGCCGGGTTTTGGGCAGTAGTTGTCCTCAACTCGAGGCCTGGTGAACTAATTAGCATGGCTTCATATTTCAGAAGTCTTGAATCAGTTAGCCATTTCTCGGCTTTTTGTTGTAAGATATTTCTTACATCGTGTGGGGTGTAGACTGTTAAAGGGGCTCCAAAAGTTATCTTTTTTGCTTCCCCAACTAACAGAGCTACTGCAACAATTGCTTGCAAGCAAGTAGGCCACCCTCGACTGACTGGATCTAGGATTTTTGATAAAAATCCTATGGGCTTTTTCTTTTCTGCCCACTCCTGGGTCAGAACTCCTTGGGCTGTTTGTCCACTTACATCAACAAATAGCTGGAATTCTTTATTTGTGTCTGGCAAGGTTAGAACAGGGGCAGTTATAAGTGCAGTTTTCAATTCCTGAAACTTGCTTTCATCCTGAGTGGTCCATTTCACTCTATCTGTGTTTAATCTCTCATACAAAAATTTTACTTTTTCGCTGTATCCTTCAATCCACTGTCTGCAATATCCCAGGAGCCCTAAAAATTGCCTGATTTGTCTTTTCGTTTTTGGGGCTGGGAGCACCAGAATCCCGGCCACTCTGTCAGGATCTAGCATCTTTTTCCCCTGAGAAATCCAATGTCCCAGATATTTTACCTCGGGCTCCGTAAACTGCAGTTTGGATTTTGATACTTTCAAACCCTTTTTTCCCAAAAAATTCAACAATGAAATTGTACTTTTTCTGACTTTTTCCTCCATGGTTCCAGCAATTAATAAATCATCTACATATTGTAAGAGCTTTGTCCCTTCCTCTGGAATGAATTCAGTAAGTAATTGTTCCAATGCCTGTCCAAATAAATTGGGTGATTCCACAAACCCCTGGGGGAGGACCGTCCACCTTAATTGTTGATTTCTGTTCGTGTCCGGATCCTCCCATTGAAAGGCAAAGAAGTTCCTACTCCCTTCATCCAAAGGACAAGTCCAGAATGCGTCTTTTAAATCAATTACACTGTACCATACATCCTCGGGTGAGAGTCTGTTAAGTAAAGTATAAGGATTTGCCACTACCGGAAACCTGGTTCGGGTTCTAGCATTTACTGCCCTGAGATCCTGAACCAGTCGGAAGCTCCCATCCGCTTTCTTCACTGCCAGGATGGGGGTGTTATGTTGGGACATGCAGGGTTCGAGGGTACCTCCTCTAAGGAGGTCATCAATTACTAGTTTCAAACCCCTTTTCCCTTCTATCGGGATGGGATATTGTTTTACCCTTATCGGGTCCTCTGGGTTTTCTATTTCAATTTTGATGGGGGTGATATCTAATTTCCCCACCTCCCCTTTTGAATGCCACACTTTGGGATCGATTTCCCTTTCATCTTTCGGAGTTAAATGAAATATCTTTATTACTAATTCAGAATTCTTTACAACAATGTTTATACCCAACGAGACAATCATATCTCTTCCTAACAAATTGTAATCGGCTTCTTCTACTAATAACAAATTTCCTAGGCATATTTTATTTTCAGACTCTATTTCCACATCTTTAATTACAGAAACTTTGAAGGGATCTCCCTTCGCACCGATTACCACTACCTTTTCTTTACTTGCTACGCATCCCCTGGGTAATTTTTGCAGGGTGCTTCTCTCAGCTCCCGTGTCGACCAAAAATTCTATTTCCTCACGATGGGGACCCACTTTTAATTTTATCAAGGGCTCTTTAGCTGTTATCGTCCCCATCTGAAAGAGCCCAAGACTTCCCTAATCTTCTTGAAATACTTTTTCATCTTTTATTTTCTGGCGGCAATTCCGTTGTATGTGTCCTACTTTCTTACAGTAAAAACATTCTGGGGGATCTTTCCGCGGGGCGGAGCCATCCTTCTGTGGCTCCTGCGGCTTTTTCGGCGCTGTTTTAAACTTGCCGTGCGTCTGTTCTTGTTTCTGAGCTTCTTTTACTGCGGCCACTAGTATTTTGGCCTGAAGTTTCTGTTTCTCGTCCTCTCTCCTCATGTAAATCTTTTGAGCTTCCCTCAGAAGCTCTTGGAGACCTTTCTCCTGCCACCCTTCAATCTTTTCTAATTTCTTTCTAATATCCTCCCATGATTTCGCCACGAATTGCGTTTTAAGTAACACTTCTCCTACCGGAGAACTAGGGTCTGTCCCAGAATAGATCTGCAGACTTCGCCGCAATCTCTCCAACCACTCGGTGGGGGATTCCTCCTTCCCCTGACATTCCCCAAACACCTTACTAATATTTTGGCCCCGGGGAACCGCTTCCCTTATTCCTTGCACAATTATATTCCTTAAATCATTCATGCTCCTTCTGCCATCCTCTGTTTGGGCGCTCCAACTCGGGCTTACGCTCGGCCACTTTTGGTCGCCTGGCGTTCCCTGAGGGTTTCGCCGCTCCCAGTCCCTGATACCAGCCTGTTTAATCATTTCTCTTTCCTCTTGACTAAACAGAGATCTCAAGATAGCCATGAGATCCTCATATGTATAAATGCTACTGCCTAAAAATTCATCCAATCTCTCTGCTACTCCAAACGGATCATCCAACAATCTTCCCATCTCTTTCTTAAACGCTCGCACATCCCCTGAATTTAGGGGTACATTCACAAATCCAATCACTCCCGGAGCAGTAGGCACTTCCCTGAGAGGGAACATTCTGTGCCTATTCTCATTCTCTTCCCATTCTTCACTCATCTGTCTAGACTTAAACCGAGTCCTGCTTGCGGGGGGGGAATAGGGGTTTTTGAGAGTTTGTTCCTTTATTGCTGATGAAAAATCAGTCGCCACTAGGTTATTATGAAGGATTCCCCTTGCCAAAGTCGGGGAACCTGGCTGGGGCAGCGGGACGGGCAATGGGGGATACGGAGATCCCCTACTTTGCGCTACCATGGTTTCTGGGGAAACAGCGGCGGTTGCGGTTCCCACAGGAGGAGCCAGAGGAGGGGCCACCGGAACCACTGCTGGCGCCGGTTCCCCTGTTCGCGATGTGTGTGCTTCACCTGGTTGTGCCAGCGAGCTCGTGGGAGCTGATGGCACCACTTGATCCACCACGGGAGACCCTGCCGGCCCGTGGTATGGAGGAGGTAAATGATCAAGGGGCTCCCAGGTTTCTGTTTTTGTTTCACTTTTTAGTTTCATCGGAAATAGTCCTACTCTGGCCTTCAGCCAGAGTCGGGCATATTCCTGTTCCTCGGAGTCTGAGGAAACCTTGCTCTCTACATAAGAGAGTAACTCATTGCACGTCCACTTTTCAAATGTCCCTAATATTGGCCAAGTGAGATGGGGCCTCAGTTCCTGTTCACCCCAAACCTCGGCACAATAGTAGATCATTTTTGCCTTGGACTTCTTTTTCCTCTCAGGGCAATTTTCCCAATCTTTTAACAACCAACCTAAAGGACTTTCTGGTGGGATGTCTAACAATTCCTTCGTTTCTATGGAAGGGTTTTTCTTATCTACTGGCTTTTGTATTTTACTCTTTTTCTGTCCCATGGTGAAGAAAAAAACAAGAGTCTTACCTAGTACTCTGCGTTGTGTTTGTGGTTTGAGAGTCAAAAAGTCTGCTAATACTCACCTTCGCGGTTTGCTGTTCCGGGGTTTTTCTTAGCGCTTTGATCTCTCCTCCGGACCTCTCCTGGGTCCTGATTGCTAGAAGAGTTTACTCTTTCCCGAGCTCTACTGGACGTCCTCTTCCTCTTCCAGCCCTTTTTTGATCGGTCCCCCAGAGCACCCCTTTGGCACCAGGTTTTACAAACGCGTAGAGAGACCTCTCACACCGATTCGCTTCCTCCGTAGCCGGCCAATTCCCTCGCGGGAGGATGGAACCGCGACTTTTGGAGTCCGCACTCGCTCCGTGATCAGATCACGTCTCACACACGCTTGCCCAATCACCCCGCTCAACCTCGCAGTACTTACAGCAATTTTCTTGCGAGGATGTCTTCGTGCACAACTGACTTTTTATGAGCTACCAAGCCGCGGCTTCTTTTCCCGAGCTCTTCTTGGATCCGTATCCTCTTTTATTGTGGTTTTTACCTTAGCCTAAATTTGGTTCGGGTGTCGGAGTGAACTGCGGAGGTTCTCGGCTTCCCAGGCCGCTGAAATCAGTGGGGGTACCCCCCTGGATAGCGAGGTTCTCCCACAGTTTTTCCGATCCGAGTCATGGCACCAATCTGTTATAAATGCAAAGGCAATTTTGGGATAAAATCAAAGAGAAATTTATTAATAAACAATAATAAGTAGAAACAGCGATAAAAACCCACAATAAAAAGATCAGCGCAGCGCTGGGTGGACAGGGGTCTACACCAGAGGTATAGGTTTCCCAAATCCACGTCTGAGCATCCTCAGGATTGGGGTTTTATAGGATTTTTAAGTCCTCAGGCCAAAATTCCAGGCAGGTTCCATTCACCAAGTGTCCTTGATTGTCCAGTGAATGGATTTCCTGACATAGAATGATGACATTATTTCGTGTCCGGCCAGAATCTCCTCATATGCAAAGGAGACTCTGTGTGTTGCAATGTTAGGTTTTTCATGACAGGGTGGTGGAATCCGGGCTGGTGCCGATGGGTATCTCGGCCGGGTTTCCTCCTTTGTCTCCCCTGATTGCTTTTTCAACACAGAAATGTTTAAGTCTGGCGAAGTCTTTCTTTTGGAACTTGTCTTTTTCCCACTGATCGGTTTCTCTACCCACTGGAATCCGCAGGGCGTTGCTTGGGTCCGGAGGTAGATAATTTCCCGGGCTAGTTTCATTGTTTTCCTGATGGTCCGTGTCCTGTCTGTTTGTTTGGGTTGATGGGCCGGTTTTGGTTAGTTATCTTGGGCGTTGCTGGCAATCAGCAACTCCTTGGAGAAAAGCCTCATCCTACTTTGAGGAGAGGCTTTTCCATGCTTTATATTTTGTTTTGTTCCTACAAAACATATCTTTCTTATATACACTCCGAATTTTTAATACAACAATAATTTATTACAGGAGCCAAATCTCATCTGATCGTTACACACGGTGTGCTTACAACCCACTAGTCAGCTCTGACAAGTTTAATTAAGCTCACTTAATTCAGCATGCAGGGCTCTGTCACAGCAGCTATTGATCCATCGGGATTGCTTGGAATCTTTGGAGATGATGATCTCAGTGTCTGACAAGCTGCTGGGCCCTTTCAAGAGTCATAAATGCGCTGGGTTGTGGGGCTGTGTGCGGTGTCCTGGCTCCTGTGAGGCTGCTCCTCCTGCTCAGGGGGTTTGGGATAACCCTGCTGGCTTCAGGTGTGGTGTGGGTGACAGTGAACACGGCGGTTCTTTGCTGGTTTGTGTCCCACAAACCTTTGGAGGACACCAGTGGCCTTTGTGGCTCTGTGGGATGAGGGTCTGGGTGTTGTTACAGGAAATTTGTGTCTGCTGGTTGTGAAACATCCATCCCAAATGATGTGCTCTGTTTGGAGCTGTGCTGAAGGGGTGTGGGTGATCCCTCAGAGGCTCCTGGAGCCGGGGCTGGCCAGAGTTAAAGGAATAAAGCAGGGATTTATTAAAAGCCCTTCCAAGGATCACCTTGGGCACTGCAAGAGCCCGGCCCTGGCTGCACCCAGGATGGGCCCCGGCTCAGGAGTTTCACACTTGGATCAGTTTTGGTCCATTTCCATCTCAGGGTGAATTGTGCAATTGCAGCTGCAGGTGATGCAGTCCCATCCTCCCAGATTGCTCTCCTCAATTCCCTGCTGCTTGTGCTTTTTGGGGCTGGAGCTGCAGCGCTGCCCTTGGCTGTGGGGCTGGGGAAGGATTATTGTCGATGATGGCAATGACCATTTCTTATCAAACAGCCGTAAACTGCACCAAGGGCAGCTCAGGTGAGTCAGAAACTCTTCACTAAAAGGGTGATTGGGCACTGGAATCATCTGCCCAGGGAGGTGGTGGAGTCACCATCCCTGGAGGTGTTTAAAACACGGCCGGATGTGGCACTCAGTGCCAGGGTTTGGTTGATGAGGTGTCAGGTCAGAGGTTAGACTCCATCTTTTCCAACCTAGTTCATTCTGTGTGATTCCGTGATTTTTGTCATAGCCCTCTACCAGTGTTTCCAGTCAGATCCATTCACTGATTAAGGTGACTCTTCTGGTCTCTGCAAATTTTCCCTTTTTTTGGTTAAAATTGAATCATTTCTGTAGCTTGTCTACTTTTAATACCTGCCCAGAAACTGCTGCCCCTGTTTCTCCAGGACGCTGCTCAGTGAAAGGAATGCCTGGAAGGTTTGGATATATATAAACACTGCTGAAAATTCCTAAAGGAGGGCAGGAAAACAAATTTTCCTCCCAAGGAGGGAAAATACCTGTAAAAAACTTTCTTGTAGAAATTTTCTTGTGATTTGAGCGGATGCCAAAGGCCAGAGGGTTCTCTGAGACACTGAAGTGGCTCCCCTGGGGACGTGGAAGGATGCAGTCCCTGTTGTCCCCACTCTTGTGCCTGCCTTGATATTGCCGTGAGTTTATTCTGATGAAAGCTTGCAGAAGTTCTGCCTCCTGAAAGATGAGAGCAGGTTAAATGAAAGTCAAGAAGTTGATTCTATCAAGATCATCTGGGATTTCCCATCCTGACAGATTCATTACTTCCAAAAATGATAACTGATTGTATCTGAAGAGGTGAAGGGAAGAGTGATTTAAATCGTGTCCATTACCTGTCAGCAGATAATTCTGTGTGCAGCTGTGAGGAGTGAAAGGAGAGCATCTGACACTGTTGTAGCCTCTCCTATTTGACTCTTCAATCAGAGCTACTATTTGTGCTATTCTTTTTTCCTTTTTTACACATCTACACCCCATGGAAATTTCAATTATCACGACAGGAGGGAGAGGAACCTGTGGAATGTGCACAGTGAGTGCTCCTGGATAAGGGAGACAAGTGGAACAATTTGTTACACATTGAATCTCGCAGTCACTGAAAAACCTGGCCTGATGCAATATTCTGATTTGCTAATCACATTTCTACATGGCAAACAGCTTTCTGGAGCGTTGTTTGCTCTCTATCTCAAAGCAAATATGTATTTTTGATTTGAGAATAATTCCAGGTTTAAGTAACTTCTGCTTCCCCGTTAACAAAAGTCATTGCTGTTAGTTAGTCATGGGCAGAGATGAAATATTTATTTGAGGGGGTGTTTGTTTTTATTCCACTTCTCACTGCGTCCTGACGTGGATGTTTAGGGCTGGGGCTGGAGGAGGAGCGTAGTTCTTGTAACCTGTGACCAGAGCAGACAAAGCCTGGCTGAAGGAGCCACCAAACCCCTGTGGAATTCCCAGTGGAATGTGTTTGACAGGCTGCCCAGCAGTGCTGGAATGGCTCTGGCTCTGTAACAGGAAATTCAGTGCCTGCAATGAGTTGTTCAGCTGGGGAGCGCCCGTGGTGTTACAGCAGAGGCTGCTTGACTTCTCTGCAGTTTATTTGCTTTTTCAATGTGCTCTCCTCATCCCCTTCCAGCCTTGTGGGTTCTCCATATTTTAGGAATTTAATTGGATTGGGATTAGACTGTTAATTTTCACCTGTTACATGTGCACACAGCTCCAGGCAGGATGTGGTGAAAGCATCTCCTGGCCCGAGTGGAGTTCCCAGGAGCTCAGATTCCATCCTGAGAGCTGCCTGTTATCCTGAAAATGTCAAACTGAACCCTGTTTGCCATCCTGAAAATTCCATCCTGAAAATTCCATCCTGAAAATTCCATCCCTAAAATTCCATCCTGAACCTGCCTGCCATCCTGCAGGACTGCTGGAACCCGCCTTGGAGCTGATAAATCCCATTTCTCCATCTGTTCCAGCTCCTGTGTGTGAAACCTGCCTCCCTGCTCTCTCCCAAGTTAAATTCCTGTGGTGGTGCTGTGAGGCTCACTAAGAAGTAGGGCTTGGAATATATTCCAAGACTTTTATGGGAATGGCTCTCAGCAGTGTGGAGAGGTCGTATTTTGGTTGATTTCCTTGTGAAATAAAATGCAGAGTAGCTTGTGCTCGCTATTTTGGGGGTGTAAAACTTGTTTACAATGTGTGAAGCTTATATGCAGTTTACTTTTAAGGTTTGGTTTTCCGGGCTGAAAATTAATAGAGAAACAGCTTTAAATTCTAGCTAGTGGAGTAAAACCATTGTTAAATTTTTGGAGAGGGACAATTTTTTGCAGAGGGTTGTATTTTCTGCCAGCCTAAAATGCCCAGAATTTGGGGTAGAGACTCTCTCAGTGCAGTTGAGCAGAATTTCTGACTTCAATCATAGCAGTCTCCTATAAAATGAATCCCCTGGCAAACCAGAACTTCCACTGGATTTAAATACCTGGAAGCTGTTTAATTAAATGGGATTTCTGGGAACAGAGGTGAAGGTGAAATTGGAGATCCATGTGAAGGGTGATGGATTTGTAAAACCTACAAAGCAGAAATACTGACAGCACCAGGTAGGACAAAGTTCTGCTGCTGAGGTTTTTAGGAGAATTTGCCTCATTTCTTGCAGGTTGGAAGTTTCTGATCCTTCCTGATGTCCTGAAGGATAATTAAGTGCAAAGGTGCCTAATATGACAAAATTGAGGCTGGAATTTTGGATTAAGGGGTACAGAAGAAGGCAGTTAATGCATGGAAAAGTTAAAAATAATCATCATCTGGGCACATATGGCTAGAAAACATCTTTCCCTTCAATACAGCTTTGTGGTAGTGGGTGAACCTGAGAGGTTTAGCAGGGCTGAGGGGGATTTATTTAAGTGCAATTTTATTTTCAGATTCTTTTGGCTGTTTTGACACCTCCTGGCAATTTTCCTAAGTGTTTAAACTGCACATTACAGTGAGGAATGTTTTTAAGCAGCTCCACATTGAAATTGGGTGAGGCTTATTTACTGTGTGACTCCTGCCTCTGACAGCATTTATTTCTCCCAACAATTTCTGCTAAACGAGTTATTTTTCAGTCGGATTGAGCAGGTTCCCACACTTGTATCTCCTTTTCCATTTGCATTTCCTTTTTTTCCTGGCAGTGCCAATCACAGAGCTCCCTGGGTAAATGATGATTTCAGGAGCCAAATGTTGCCTGACGTGGTTTGTGCAGCAAAGAAAAAGCAAAAGGGGCTGAGGAGAACCTTGAAGCTTTGAGCTCTTGACTGACACAGGCAGCTGGATGAGAACAACAACTTTATTTCATTTTATTCCTTGTTTTCCAACAAGAATGTATGGATGAAGCAGAGGAGAGAGACACAAAACCCAAATAATGGTATTTCTACAGAGAGGTTTTGTGTTGCCTGGATTAAGAGCTCGGAAGGGCTTTGGGATCCTCATTTCCCACATGCATTTCCCATTTTCCATGAGAAAAATGGAGTGGGCAGAATGCTCAGACTTCATCTGACGGGCAGGATTTAATGGCCAAGGAGAGATGGAAGTTATTTCAGAATGGAGCTCCTCTGGGACTTTAAAAAACACCTGATTTGAGCTCATTGTGCCCTAGATGTGAACTGAGCAGAGGAAGCTGGGTGTGTTTATATCCTTGATTTGGATTTTTGCTGCTTTTGGAGCTCAGATCTTAATTCTTTACCAAGCATTCAAATAGGAGGGTGATTAAAAAACCACAGATAATCCACAGTGGCTTTTCTTTTGCCAGCCAGCACTCAGGTATCGCTCTTGTGAGGAAGAGAAGGAAGATACTGGTGCTGAAATTAAGAATCTTCAATTCCTGGGCAGTATTTTTGGTCTCTTTCTCCCTTGGCTTAGGCTGTTGGACAAGAAATCACTTTGGTTCTTTAGATTTTGTGTCTGTCTCTTGTTTACATGTTTTTTTTTTTTTTTTTGTTTGTTTTTTTTTGTGGTGGGTTTGTGTTTCTGCCACAGAATTTCTGTAATTCAGATCCCACTGTGCTGATGAATCTACACGTGTAGAATTTGTCTTTGCCAAAAGGAATATGTCTTTATTTATATTTGTGCCTGTCAATTGAAATACAGCTGAAAAAACCAAAGGATTTTGGGGCTGTTTCATCATTTGTGCTTCAGCTTCTGCCTCTTTAAGCCTGCTGTGCTTAGCAGAAGAATATTCCAAGTTTTGACCTAGGAAAATTCCGTGGGTAATTGGAAGTTTGCTTCCAAACAATCAATAACAAATGTCATAAAGCACCAATCTATTCAGGAAATTAATTGGAGATGCTCAGGAGAAATTAATAATGAATGTTCAAGTGATAGTTCCTTTTTAACCTTGCAACATTATCAAGACAAAGTAAACATCAGAGGAATTATAGTAAAGCAGACAAACTGTGGGGGAAATTAAGTATGCAAATGAGAGAACTGCATAAATCTCCATGTTATTAATTGGGGGAGAGTTCCTGAAATTATCATCTGGGCTGAATATTAAGTGTCATAAATAAAAATTAAACGCAGAGGTGCTCAGTGGGGGGAATTGGGAGGAAGCATTGCAGGCATCCCTCGAAGGACTGCAGCTTTTCCCGGTGCTGGATGATGAACACGATGGGTGTGATGCTTTAAATGGATCCTGTTTCCTGCCTATGCAGAAAAAGGAATGATCAAAGCCTGGAATAAGGAACTTTTCATTAGAAACCTCTCCAATTGCACAGCCATTGTGCTTTACCTCCCACAGCCCCGGGCTTTTCTTGAGGAATTTTAGCTCAGAAGAAAGCAGGTAATTCACATTCCTGCTGCCTTCTGAAAATGGCTTCAGAACCTGCTCTAAATGTTCCTCATGCTGAAATTTCAGAAGTGTTTCAGGTACCTAAAGCACTTGGACAAAATTCTATGAATAAGAAAACATCCATTGAACCATCTCCCTGTTTGAGATCATGTGGAGTGCACATTTTAGTGAGGATTTCCACTCAAAGAAAGATTTCCACACTAAAGAAAGGTCTGGAGAATGTTTGAACTGATCCTGGTAAAGCAGTTTAGAGCTGTTATTTATACTATTCACAGCTTTGTCTCCTCTGGTAGAGTTCAGATGCCTTAAACACAAACTATGTTCTATATCTTCAAATATGCAACTGCTATCTTCCCAGATGCCACTAGGTTCCCTGGAAATATGTGGGAACACTGTTTAATAACTGGTAAAACTCCTGAGATTGAGAGTTTGGCTGCAAGGCTCCAAAATGAGTGGTAAAATTGCTGTCAGCTGTTACTGCAGTGAAGGTTTTGGGATCTTAGCCCTAAAAAGCCACCAGTGGCAGCTCAAGAGCTGCTTCTGAATCTCCTCTCCATAAATCTCTTCCCTTTCTCCCTCTTTAAGGCACAAAAGCGTTTGCTGAAATGCCCACTATTTCATTTGGTGATGAAGCTGCATTATTCATGAGGCACCACATCCCAATTTATCACTTCCAAACAACGTCCTGCAGATGCTCTTTGTGAGGTGTCCAGTAATGCTCCTCGGGATTATTTCCAGCTGCTAAAAGCCTGCAATTGCTCCTACCTTAACTCATGAGTGCTGCAGTTAGGTGAGGGTTTAGTCTTAGCTCTGAAAATTCAACAGGAGGGGTCTGTGCTTAAAAATCAGAGTGAGGAGGCGAGTGGAGATTTTCAGGACTGCTCTGAACTTGTATTTGCCTTGAAATAAGAAGTTGTTTTCAGCTTGAATATCACCCTGCCTGATGTCTGTGATGCCTCACAACTGCTATTAAATCTCTGCACAATATGCCTTTTGTTTCTCTTTTCCAATTAAGATTGAGGCATTGCTTTCATTTTTCCCAAGCAGTTATTGAAGAGCTGAACCTGCCAAATGTATGGCTCAAACTGTTTGGGGACATCTTTCTGGCTTTATGCATTTCCTTGGGACAAAAAACTGCTTTTGTGAGGAGTATTATAATTGATTAAACAGGAAATTAATGTGGGGACCTGCCATCATTGTAAGTGGGAAAAGATTACATTTCTTCTGTCTCACTTTTCATTATGAGCTTGAAAAATGAGGGCGTTGAGATCCTGAGGGAAGTGACAGCAGAGAGGGTGGGGATGGAGATGGGAGGGACTCCAGGAGGGATCCTCTGCTCAGCTCTGCTCAAATGTGAACCTGTTCCTCCCTCCCACCCTTTTTCCGTGCTGGAAAACTTCCCTTGGACACAGCCCCTCATTTTCTGTCGCTGCAAGGAGGGAAAAGGGAAACAGCTCAGCAGGCTAAAGGCTAAACCTCAGCTGTTTTTTGTGTTTAAAAATTGTGTCACAACATTGGTTTGTTTCTGCTTTGATGTGAATAGTTGAGAGTGGATATTCTGCTTATTTCTTCATCTGCTCAGGGAGGCCAAACAGCTTTGGGGTGGCATTAAAGTTAAAAAGGGTCAAGTTTCTAACTGAGCTCCTTGCTGGACAATGACTCCTCTTGAGGGAAAACACCAGGAACTGCCAGTGGAAAGAAACTGGAATACCCTTAAAAATATCCCAGAAACTTCCCCCAGTGGCTTCAGGATGATCTCTAAAATGTAGACTGTGTGGAATCTTCCCTTTGCTCCCAATTCCAGGAATTAAAAATGATGCAAAAATGATGCAGCAGGAGTTGAGCTCTGATGGTGCTGCCAACACCTTGGAGGAGACACCTCTTAATTCTCCTTCAAGTCCACAGACCTGGAGCCCTGCTGAGGGGATGGAGGAGTGGATATTCCTGCAGAACAAAAGCTTTTGGGATTGAAATGTAAGAGGTAAAATGGTAATTCTGCTGTGGATTTATGAATTGAACATTGGGAGCTCAGGTGCTCTCTCTTCATGTGCCCTAATTTTTGTCCAGGAAAAGCAGTTTAGTGGATTTTGGTTTGTTTTATTTTTTTGTGAGGATTCTCTCCAGCTCAGAGAACTGGGTAATTAACAGAATTAACAGTTTCACGATTGTGCCTGAACACCTGATACTTCTCTGCAGCACAGCCAGAACTGTACAGCTGCAACTCTTAACAGTTCCTTTGGTTTCCCTCAAGAAAATCTGTTTCCATTGTGGGAAATTATTTCCTTACTTGTTTTTATAAGGGATGAGATCCCCTGCTACCATTTTTGGGATAATTGGCTTCTCCTGTGACTCCTTTGACACTGAGTGGTTATGGCAAGGCTGAGCCTTCGTGTCTCAGCTCCAAAAGTGCTGTTTCCTGCATGGTTTATTTACCTAATATCTTTTTTTACTCTTGGATTTAGTAGAGATGTTGAATGGCAGCTGATCCCTTCAGCTTGTTTAGGGTCTGGCCTCTGGTTTCTGCTGGGTCTGAAGGCAGTTTTTAATGTAAAGTTAAATGGGTTTGGGTTAGTAGGTTTTTTCCTACTAAAAATTGAAATGTCATCCAAAGAAGCATAAAAACACCTCAGTGAAACATGACTGAGAGATGGGAGACCTAGAGCTTTGAAATAGCTGCATTTCCTTGATTTTTTCTTGGATTTGTAGCCTGGTGCGGGGCTTCCATCAGGGACTCGGGTTACAGATAAAGCTGCCCTGGAAAGTGGCGTCATTTATGGTCAGTGACTGCAGCTTCAGACCGTGGCACCCAGGGAGGGCAAGAATTCGTCAATACCTTTAATTCTCCCCTTAGAGAAGGACTGCAAGGTTAATTTTCCCTGTGTTCCTCTGCTATGCAATGATCTCACGTGCTTTATTCTGTGTCAGCTGAAACGCACAACACTCCCCAAAAGTAGAATTTGAAATTCCCTTTCGGCCCCTTGCTGCTGTTCTTTCCCCAACCACTGTGTTCTTTTGATGATTAATATTGGTTCTCATTGCAGGAAAGCCAGATGGCTTTCCACACCTGCTGTGCCATCCCAAAAATAAAGCACCTTTCCCCTGAACTTGCATTGCTCCCACTTTGGTGGGAGCTAGAGCTGTAACTTCCCTCTTCTGAGGTTACTCGGTGCTGAAATGCCTTTGGAGCTGGTGGCAAATGTCTTGGTGCTCAAAAGCAGAGATTGAAGAAGGAAATGAAAGCCCAGAACGGAGAAGAAAATGAAACCTGCTTGGAAAATGATCCTCTTCTACTCCTCATGAATACAACTCGTTCTCTCCGGGTCCTTTCCCTGCCAAGATTTCCCAGTTCCAGCTCTCAAAATGGTGTTCTTCTGCCTTTGTCTCTCTGAGCTGACAATTTCACTGCAGTTCCATTTCCTGAAGGGTCTCCAGCCCGGACCTTGCCATGATCGCAGGGTCCCAGGGGAGGCAGAATATGAAAACGAGCGCTGGGATTGCTGTGGCAGCTTGGCCAAGGACCAGGACAGCTCCTCAAACTCACACTGGGAAAACACTTCCCACTCCTTCAAGCCTCTGACATTTCACCCACTTCAGATTTTACAGGTGTCTGTGGCATTGCTAATGGCAGAGCTAATACAGCTTTTGAGAAAATAACCCGTGCCTGTGAATTCCTGCAAAAATCACTTGATTTTCTGCTTATTTTAAGCCGCTTTCACTTTTTTGGCATCTTCTCCTCCAAATCTCAGCTGCTGATGCAGCGAAGTGATGGTGCTGGTGGCAGACCTGTGGCTCCTGGCTGTGTCCCTGCTCCTGGTGGCACTGCTGGGGCTGGGAAGTGCCAGCTCTAACCCAAGGATCACACGGGGGAACTGGGGGTCAGAGGCAAACTGGTTTCCACAGCAGGAACCACAGCAGCTGCTGGTGGTGCAGAGCATTTTGGCTCTGGTCTGCTGGTATGAAATCTCTGCTGAGTTATTTGAGAAGGTTTGAGCAATGGGAGGGCTCTAAGGGATGGTGCCTGAGCTGCTCCATGAAGCGTGGGCAAGTTTGAGGATGGAACCTGAAGCCAAGGGGCTCGGAGGTAAATCTTCACTGCCCCTGCAGAACGACAGAAAACAAATGCAAAAATCTCCAGCTGCTGCTAAAAATCCCCTCTGTGTCACCCAGCCCAGCTGAGCCTCGGTTTTTGTTTGTGCAATCCCATCCTTCCCTGTTAAATTTGGGGTTGGATGCCCGTGGTGCAGGGTGACACATCCACTGCATCCCAGGGAGCAGCAGGATCGGTCCCACACCGGATTTCAGGAGTGCTGGGTGAGAATTTCTGTGGCATGAGCTGAGGAGAGAACCCTGGGTGAGTGCAGCTGTCCCCTAAGAGGGCTGCTGTCCCAAATTTCACATGCAAACAATAATTCCAGCAATAAATGCTCTGAATGTAAATTCTGTTTAGAGCTGGCTTTGAAATGATTTGTCTTTCCTGCTGCAATGAGGACGGGAGAACAATGGGAGTGAAAACCATTGTTTTCACAGAAAATTCTTTGTGAATATCCTTGTGGCTTTAAAGGAAAACAGAGTACCAAAAACATGAATACAAAATGCTTTAGTTTTAGAAGTGGAATTGATGTTCATTTTCTTCAGATGTAAACAAAATATGTAAATATCAAGAGAAAACAAGTTTCAGTCCTTTTTCTCCCCACCAAATGCTTCTCACTTGGTGACATTTCACCAAGCAATCTTTTTGTCTTCCTTGAATTTCCAGTAAGAGAATCTAACTTGTGATTGGTATTCTTGGAAATTGGTCAGACAGTCTTTCCAGGCAAGTTGGATGATTTGAAGTGAGCTCAGCTATTAAAGACTGACATTTCTTCCTCTAAGAGCTTGGCTCTGTGCAGAATTGTAACACGTAAGTCTTCCAGGACTCAGATTTCCAGAGAAGTTAAGGTCGAGGGAGAAGTCACATCTGTAACTTTTGGGGTTATTTTGATGAAAAATATCTCAATGTAGAGGACTTTTAAGTGCTCATTCCTGCCAGTCTTGCTCGTGATGAAGAATAAGTAAAATTGGATGCCTGGCCCAGAATTGAGTTGCCAAGTGTTAAAGAAAATTTCCATGGGTAAGAACAGCTCCAAGTGACCCTGAAATGTAGGAAATAAGTTCATTGCTGCCTTTGTCCGGCAGAAATGATGATCAGCAAATTAGGAGTCAGCTGTGTGATCTCCTAGGAGGGAGATGGGATTCCTGTAAAGTCCTTCTCCAGTCAGAAAAAAAAAAAAACCCTTAAATTTCCAGTTGCGGCAGCTCGGTAAGAAAATGAGAGCAAAGCGATGGTGGCTGGAAGGAGCAAGGGGAAAAGGGGAAAGACAGGGATGGCAGTGCTGTAAAGAGGAAGGAGCTGAATGA
This sequence comes from Poecile atricapillus, assembly GCF_030490865.1. Lineage (NCBI taxonomy): Eukaryota > Metazoa > Chordata > Aves > Passeriformes > Paridae > Poecile > Poecile atricapillus. The sequence continues at coordinate 11,326,965 of NC_081267.1, read as the reverse complement.
AGATAAATGAAGATAAATGAGGAGTGGAGACAAAGAAAAAACAACAACTGTGGGGGAAACTTATAAATTGGAATTGGAGTGGAACAAGGAAACTAATCTTAGCTGGGGGTTAAACACTGCCCCAGCGCTGAGAGGTACAAAATTAAACACAGATCCTTCACTTTATAAGAATCCCCATGTTTAGTTCACCTGGTAAAAGAGATGAATTGCTCTAAAAGGTGCCTGCTTCTGTTTTTCTAAGGGAAAAACACAGTTTAAAATGGAAAGAAAGCAGATCAGTGAGAAGCAGCTCCTTAGTTCGCACTGCCCAGCAAACCTGAAATGCTGAACAATGAAATCAAAAATCCTTTTTGCAGCAAAACCTTTCACCTCCAGCAGTCAGGGAGCTGCCACCCATCCCTGTGTGTTTTGTTTAGGAGGGAAAGAACTGCCTGCAATCCTTGGGCAGGGGATGTGCAGTGACAGGAGGGGACAAGGGGCTCGTGTGTTGTGACACTGCTCAGCACGAGCCTCTCCAGCTCACCAAATTACCCAACAAGGGGAGAAGCTGCTGCAGAATTCATCTTTACCTGGAAAACAATTTCATGCTAGGCTAAACAGGGATTTAAAAAAAAAACAACACCTCCCTGGATTGTTTCACAAGCCAAGCCTTGGGTTTGGAAAGGAATAAAACTGTTATCTGCAGGTGGGACTACAAATCTGTCCTGTGAACAAGGCCTGGGGAGGGCTGGCCTGAGCCAAGCGAAGATCTACAGGACACTTGGCTACTTTAAATTACAAATTATTGATTATAAATTTACTAAGCAGTATTTTTTTGGGGACATCTGCAACCTGAGTGCGTGGGGAAGGAGGGATAATGGGAGAGCATCCAGAGAATGGGAGGATTTGTCCAAATTTGTCTAATCCAGAGTCCAGATGTTTAAAACCAAGTTCATTTATCCTGCAGAGTGTTTGAACCTGGGGCTGGATGGTTTTCTTTGTAGTTTTCACTGACCTGAAGGAGCACATGGACAAGGATCTGAAATGCAGCATTTGTGGGATTAAATGTTCACTGGGAGTGGCAACTTTAGGGCTGTTCCCAGGTTTGCTGGATGGGAATAACCAACAATCCATCCAAACTTACTGACTGGATGGGAATAACCAACAATCCATGCAAATTCACTGACTGGATGGGGATAACCAACAATACACACAAATTTACTGACTGGATGGGGATAACTTTTCCTGAAGGAGTTAATGGAGAAATATCTGCTTGAATCTCAGGTTCTGTGGTGAAACAGCAGCTTGAACTGGGTGCTTGCAGAAAATGTTCTGTTCAGGTGGAGCAGGAGGCTCTTAAATTTGGGAATTCTGGGGCTCTGGTCCCTGCTGTGCTTTAAATTCATTTTGGCCTTAGGCAAGGCACTAAAAGGAGAGTTTGGAAAAGCTTTTAACGCTGCATCCTAAGGCACTGCCACTTCTGGAAGGCACCTGGGCATCCAGTGGAGCAGAAACCCCTCAATTCCAGGGTGCTTTTCTCTGTTTAAGCCAATTCCAGTCAAACCAGTAGGAAACTTGTGTAAACACACAGGATGCTGAAGGGTTGGGGGTGTACCTCGGTTAGCACAGAATTGCTTTTCCTTCATGGATTTGCATCGAATATTCCACAGTATCCCAGGGGTAAAACACATTCGGTGCCCTGACCCACGAGGATTTTCCTATGGGTGACAGGAGGGAGTTTGTAAATAAATGCAACAGCTCTGAGAATCTGCTGAAAAGCTGTGCCCTGCCCTCTGATCTTGATTTTTCCTTCTGTTAAAACAAAACAAAAAAAAAGAGTAAGAAATGTTCAGTGAGAAGCACCAGAGTTTAGAGACTGAGATTTTTTTTTCATGTTTCACTTGGCAGAATTTTCCAGAGCCACTTTCTCCATTAGAAGTGCTGCCACTCAGAGATGTGTCCCCTGTTTAAATTTCTTCCTCTTTTTTCTTTTTTTTTTAAGCCTGTAAAGTGGATCTTTGAGGAAAAAAAAAACCTAAATGAACTTTCAGGCAAAGCTTAAATGAACTTTTTAGTGCTGCTTGGTGAGTGACAATGACTCACCAGCACAGAAAAAAACCCCATTATATAGAGCATGGCCTTTGTTCCAAGGAATAGGAGATTTTAACAATAACTTTAGAGAGTTCTCTACAGTGAGGGAAGAAGTTTCATCTCTTCAGTTCCCTGGATGCAGCCTTGGTGCCTGTGCTAAAATTCCGCCTGGAAATAGGGGTGAGTTCCAGAAAGTCGTCTGACAGAAGATATTGCAGTAGAAAAAGGGATCTGAAAGATGCTTGGAAGAATGGAATCAGGTTTTCAAGTGCTTTTTTCATAATTGCTAAAGCTTCCTGACACTCGTGGAGCAGGTAAAAGTGAGATAAAGAGGCTGTTCAAGTGTTTAAGCTTGGAAATGAGAAATAACGATTTTTGAGCACGCTGTGGAGAATAAATCAGGAATGTGGATTTAACACTTTTTTTTTTTCTCTGCTCTTATCAATTCTAGTGGATGCAAGGCACCTCTAATTCAAGCTGTACTTGTACAGTGCTGGCTCTATAAAACTTCCAGGGATAAGTAAACATCCAAGAAGCTTTGCTCAGGGCTGCAAAATGAGTCCAAGCCACAAACCCCTGAATTTGGGGTCGTATTGGCTTATAAAGACGATGTTTCCTGACAGGAATTCAGTTTTAATAAATGGCCTTTAGTTGCAGTTAGATATTGTGAGAATATTAAATATTCTCACAATGAAAATATTATATATGAAATATTAACATAAAATATAGTATGTTAATATAATATGAAAATATTAAATGTTTTCAGCTTTGAAATGAATTCCTGATGGGATGCAGCTGGCCTGAAATTTTTCCTCCTGGATGGACACATTGGTTTCATTGTCAGAGCTGCTCAGAGCTTTCATCTGGATCTGAGAATTTCCACAGGAGACATCTCTAACATCTCTTTTGTCAGGACTTTGGGATGAAGAAGGGAACGATCATTAAATGCCTGTGATGGGTTATGTGAGCTCCCTCCAATATAACACTTGCAGCTTTTGATAAATTACCGGCCTGATATTTTCTTTTTTTTTTTCCTCTTGTCCAGAACTCCTTTCAATCATTTCATATTCTATCTGGCACTCACTTCAGGCTTTTCCTCTTTCTAAACTTTCTTAAGCTGCCAGCTTGGCCTTGGAGACTTCTGCCACAGACCAATTTCCCTGCTAAAATCTTCTGCAAGGTCTTGGCACGGCTTAAAAAGAGTTACTTCTGCTGCTGCTGGCTGACAGAATTGATCCTGGCTTTGAGAGGATGTACAAGGCTTTCAACTTTCCTGTCCCCTGCAAGAAGAGGCTTTTTTGAAGGGGAACACTCAAAGCAAAAATTAAATCTTTACTGGTTATGCTGATGCCTTTGTTTTGTTACCTACTCCTGTGATTTTATTAATTAAGAAATGAGGCAAATAAATAATGTCAGTGGCGGGGGGCACTTTGAAATTAAAGCGCAATTTTGTTGGAGTCAGCAGCTACCTCTGCTTTTCTGCTGTGGCAGCAGTTTGGTTTGCCAATAAAATGCAGAGCAGGGTCTCTCCAAAGCAGATCTGGTGCTGGTTGGAGCCTTTAAACTCCAAACTTTAAACTAAAAAGTGATATTTCCGCACTGTGTGCTAATTTGTCAGTGTGTGGAAAGGGTTGGGTTAGCTGGACTCCAGTTCTTGGGTGTTGTGAGGATTTTTTCTTGTCTTTTAAGCTTGGACTCGATGCTCTGGGAGGCCTTTTCTAACCTGGAGGATTCTGTGGTTAAATCCAAGGTACAGCATCAAAGCTGCACGTTCCTACTGGTATTTACAGACTTCAGACCCTCCTGGGGCTGTGTTTCAGCTTTAGCAGAGGAAAATCCACAATTCTGGGAGGCTGCAGAGAGGAAGGGTCAGTCTGGTCCTGCCCATCTCTCAGAAGGATTTTCTGCTCAGAGACAAGTGGGATAAATGCTCTGCTGTCATCAACAGCACTTGAAGTGTTTAATGAAGCTCGATTTGCAGTGGGGCAGGAGATGGAATTGATCCATCAACAGGTGTGGAGAAAACCGAGGGAGTCTGGCCTGTCTGAGAGGGATTAATGAGTGCTTTTAGGGATTAATGAGTGCTTTGAGCAGCATTTGTCACCGGAGCTGGGAACACCTGGGGCTCCCACAGCCCCTCTCTGGCAGGGAGTGCCTCTGTCTGTCTGTGCTGCCCCTAAATTCCATTTATTGTGTGTTCCACCACTCCCTGTCACAGCTGAGTTTCATGGAAATGCATCTGATACAGGTTTTATCAGTGCTGTGTCGAATCTTAGCCCTGTGGAAACCCAGGGATGTTTTGCTGTTGGATTCTCTGGATCTACAATTCCCCCCTTGTTTTTTTCCTTCCCCTCCTGCTGCCTTTCACTCCCCATTTCCATCAGCTTTCCATGCTGATGGAGATGTCTAGGAAAGCTCTGCTTCATCTTCATCTAAATTTTCCTGAAGCTCTGATTTTCTGTGTTAGACCAATTAATTTTTCCTCTACATTGCTTATTGCCTCTGTAAATTCAGTATTGAATCGTGCAAGCTTAGTAAGGATGGAGTTTAACATGGATAATAAAGCTCCGCTATGATTTTACACTGCTGCAGTTTATTCCAGAAGGGGAAAAACTTCCAGTTTCGTCTTGGGAGTGTGTTGGCATCCTGCTCATGCCACGCTCAGGTCAAGGCTTTGAAACCAAATGATCTCTCAGCTCTTTTCCAACCCAAAACATCCAAAATATCCCTGGATTTTGTTTTTTTTCCCCCATGTTCAATCTGCTATTTTTACCCTCTCTTCCCAACTTGCTCTAGGACTGCCCAACAGGAAAGTGGCCTCTGTATCACTGCAGCACGTCTCAGTAAACCTGGAGGGTTTTGCATTGCTAAGTGGAGTTATTTTGTGATATTTCCTCATTTTTTTTCTCTCCAGGTCATTGGGATGAACAGATGGGAAGCACTGGAGCTGCCCAAAATCCCACAGTGAATTCTCAATGTGTTTTAGAGGTGTCACTACCTTGCAGAGTTATTTTTTTTGGAGGGGGAGGGGTGTGCATTTACATAAATGCCTGCAGGAAAAATCAACAAATTCATCAAAGGCATCTAAAGCCTCACATTTTACTAGTGCTTCGAGGGAATCTGGGAGATACTTGGGAGTATTTGGGAGTTGTGGGCTTATTTGGTGGAGTTGTCTCCATTTCTTGGCACTCAAGGAGATGAGAGGGTTCAATCTGGCACCTCAAAACCACTCAATGCCACTGAAAACTACTCATTCCCACCCAGAATTACTGGATTCCACAGCCCCTCAGGGTGTGATGACTTAAGTTTTAGCTTTCATATTTTTCATATTCTGCACTGCCTAGGTTTGTAGTTTTGATTTTGACCTTAAGTGTTAGTGAGCTCTCTTCACAGAGTAGGTAGACAAAACAATTCCTTTTCTAGCTTGATACCAAGGACAATTGTTACAAGTTTCAGGCCCAAAAGCATAAACAAGGGTGGACTGAAGAGAGAAAACAAGAAGGATGGGACTTCATCATCTGAAGCTGTAACTGGACAATGAACCCAAATATGCAGATGGACCTAAACTTCTAAAAATGTGAGACCTCGTGATGAGTTGTCCATTTTTGTGACCATTTTTGGTCCATCTTGGGTGTAGCCCTGGCCAGGTTCTTGTACTGCCCAAGGTGTATCCTTTAAGGCCTTTTAATAAACTTTATTCTTAACTCTGTCCAGCCTCTGTTCTAGGTCAGCCTTTTGAAGGCATCAGGTGGAATGGGGGTGGAAGTGGATTGGGTGAAGTGGGATGCAAATCAGGGGAGGTGAGATGGGCATTGGGTGGGGCAGGATGGGTGGGATGGAGTTTGGGAGGTGTGAAATGGGGGAAATGGGACTTGGGAAGAGGGTCTTGATGTCCAGCAGGAGTGGGATTGGATTGGGGAGGTGGGGTGAGGTCTGGAATGAGAGCCATAGTTTGGGAACGATGAATGGAGGGGAAACCCGTTAGTGAGTTTTGGATATTCCATGTTCCCAACGAGATTTTAAGGTATCTCACGTTTCTGAGGAGGTTTTGGGGCACTCCCCACCTTTTGGGGGGTTCCTGAGAGCAGCTCCATGGAGCCCCATTGCCAGGGCCGGTTGCCATGGGCTCAAGCTCAGAGCTGTAGCCAGAGTGCGTTGCCTCGGTGCTGGAGAGCAGAGAAATGATGAATGGCCCCAGACATCTCCAGTGTGTGTCTGGGGGCAGAGCAAGTTCTGCCTAGGTGGGGCAGTCACTGCCCCAGCCCAGCCACTGCAGCCTCTGCTCCAGCCCCAAAGTGGCTGCCAAGCCCCTGGCACCCCAAAAACCCCAGCTGGGAGAGGGAGCAGAGCAGGTGAGGATGTGACACGGGTGTGACACTGACACGTGCCACAGCCCTAGAGCTCACAGCAGCTGAGATGGCGGTGGATCCAAGGCTGACTGTGGATCTCTGTCCCTCTCTCTCTTCTCCTGACTTCCAGTTTTCAAAATCTGGATAACTTGAAGTTGGATGGGTTGGACGAGTTGGCTCAGTCAGTGCTTAGTGAAGTGATTTCCTCTAATGGCATGCAGATTTATGATTTCCCAAGTACCTCATTCTCTAAAGTTTGCACCTGAAAGTTTGTTCCCCATCCTCCTGAGAAGTTTGTTGTTTTCTCCCATGCACTGCCCGAGGGGATCGAGGTACCTCAGGTCCCTTTCCAGCAGGGGCCGAGCGAGCTTGGGGCACAGCACAGGGAACTGCAATGCTGAGCCAGCCCTGGCTGGGTTGGAGGAAGCAGAAAGGCCAAGCCCTGAGCCCAGGTCTGGCACAGCAGGGCCTGTCCCTCACGGGTGGCTCGGGGCTCTTTGTGGGGCAGTGGGATGTGAGGGGCAGCAAGGACAAATGCCATAAACCTGCAAGCCCTGCCAGCCTCCTCAGGGAGGGCCGAGGGAGGAGCAAAGACCTTCCTGGGGCTGTGCCCTGGGCCAGGAGGGATTGTGCCAGTGGAGTTGACCCTAAATTTCTTCTCCCAGGCAGCTTTAGGACATGGAACGTGGAGAAGCCAGAGCCAACTCTCAGCTCTCGGCAGTCCTCCAGTAGAATCCTGTGTGGGGAGTGATGTAAATAAGCCCTACCTGCAGTCCACGTTCCGCAAATGTTCTCTCCAGTTCTCTCCAGCCTCTGTTCCAGGCGTTCCGGTTCTGGGCCCGTGCCGAGCTGTTCCCTCGTTGCTCCTGTCCGGCCGCGCCCGGGCTCGGGGATGCCCCGGCACGACAAGCGAAGTTAGGGCACTTCCAACATGGCGACCGCAGGCTTCCCGAAGCGGTGGGCGGGAAGGAGGAGCTCCCGAAATGGCGATTAGGGCTTATGCAAATCAGCTGCCGAAAAACACCACCTCGGACAAAAACCCCGATCTATGGAGCATCGGAACGCTGAATAAAGAAACTGAGAGCGATGCCCTAAGGTCGGGATCGAGGGACACTACCCACCAGCTCCGCTTTCCTCGCCATGACCTTAAAGAGACTTACTAGAGGTGGCACCCCTGGACTTTAGAGCCAACGGGGACTTCGGGTATACCCGCGATGGACGGAGATCCCGGCTTGGCCTCCATTGCACCCCGTAGGCAGAGGCACATTCCTTCTTCTCTGAGTCGCTTCAGGGAGCGCGGGCGGTGTGCTGCGCGACCTGTCGGGCCCGGCCCGGCGCCCCCCCGAAGCTGATGGGAATGAAGGCTTTAAAACAGGAGAAGAAGGTTTGCTGACCCTGTTTTTATCAGGGAGCAGCCTGGGAGCAGGGTTTGTGTGTCAGGGGAGGGGAATTCAGAGCCCTTTTCTCCCCCATGGTTGAGGGTCTGCATTTTCAATGGCCCTGCAGCTGCCAAAGGGGCCTTTTTCACCCAGCTGAGAACAGTTCTGCTGATAGCCTGTCCTAAACCTGATTTTCCTGCAAATGTGCCTATGAAGCCTCGTTTTTTACAGCCCCAGGTCTTGTGTGCATGCAGGTGTGAAAACTGAAGGGTGGAACAGCTGTGCCAGGTAGGAGTTCTCTTTTTCGTGGTGATTTTATTGGTTTTTTTTAAATTATCACCCCCTGTCAGCTCTGGGCAGAGCTCTGTAACTGGGTGTGACACTTGTCTGTGGCACTGTGGGGGTGGCCAAGGGGACCTTCCCCGAGCTGTCTGCAGAGGAATCCACAGCAGCCCAGGCCGGGGGTGCTCAGTGGCCGCTCAGTTCCGCTGACTGGACGCGGCTCTGGACGCTTCCCTTGGAGCATCTCCAGGGAGGGAACGTTGGGGCTGCCCCGGCTGTGGTGTCACTGCCAGGGGAACGCTGGGGCTGCCCCGCTCCTGCCCCACCCCATCAGCTCTGCCAGCGCCTCCAGGGGACACAAAGGCTGAGCCAAAGGGTGAGAGTTGCACAAGGGGCTGAGCTGGGATCTGGGACCCATTGGGATCATGGAGTCCAGCCCCCGGCCCTGCACAGACACCCCAACAATCGCAGCCTGTGCATCCCTGGCAGTGCTGGCCAAAGGCTCCTGGAGCTGTGGCAGCCTCGGGGCCGTGCCCATTCCCTGGGGAGCCTGGGCAGTGCCCCAGCCCCCTGTGGGGGAAGAAGCTTTTGCTGATCTCCAGCCCAGCCCTGCCCTGGCCCAGCTCCAGCTGTTCCCTCGGCTCCTGTCCCTGCTCACCTGGGCAGAGATCAGAGCTTGCCCAGAGAAGCTGTGGCTGCCCCTGGATCCCTGGAAGTGTCCAAGGCCAGGTTGGAAGGGGCTTGGAGCAGCCTGGGATAGTGGAAGGTGTCCCTGCCATGGCAGGGAATGGAATGATAAGGTTCACTTAAGGTTTAAGGTCTCTTCCACGCCAAGGCATTCTGTGATTCTGTGATTCTGGGGGAGATGCTGAAGCTCTGGCTCAGCTTTATCTCAGCAAATATCTGGACCCAGCAGCAGCCATGGGTGGGATCATCTCCTCCTCCCTCTCACTGTGGCTGTAACTCACCCAAGGGCTGTGTCATAAATGAAATTGAAATTTGGACAACTAGGTCTATTGAGTGAACAGCAGTGTAATAACAAGAAAAAAAATTCTACCATTTAGAGAATTGAATACAAGAATACAATTTAATAAAAGAATATACCGTTTTATGGATTTAATAGCAATTTGATATAGAAGGAATACAATTTAGTAAAAGAGTACAATTTAGTGAATATATTAATATATATATATATACATATGTATATTTATGTATGAATATATATATGAATATAGCTTGCCAGTAATTATGATTAAAGCATAAGCAAAACTGACCGGGGTATGGAGAGGGCTTCTCAACCCCCTTACATATGAAATAAAGCAATTCAAACTAAACATATATACCGTATACTTATACATATTAATTCATGTTTACAGTAAGTCTCATCTTATTTCTGATTCCTTAATTTTACATCACTATTCTTCATGGTGCATGCTTCACTTGTTGCTAGGGGGTCTTCTGTCTTCTTTCGGTGGTCTTTTGCATGAAGGCTTACACTCATCCTCATTGTCCTCTGGATAACCTTACAGGCTGTGCATGTGTCCTAAGCGTTGTGTTATGTAAGTAAGCATTGTGCTCTACTAATTAGTGTTATATTTTATAATTTTCAGGCCCTACGCCTAAAGTCGTTCCGACTTTGTCCATCTCAAGGTCGATTTTGTCTTAGGACATTTCTTATCTCATAACAACATCCTGTACCTTAATTTTAACATGTAACATCTGTAGAGGGCTACATCTGCCTTGTAACACCAATTCCCTTGATTGCTCCAAATAATAACTTTCCAAATAGTTACAATTTAGTTAGCACTAATCATTTCCATTTATTACAGGAGGGTGTGAAAACAGGAGCATTGTTTGGTGTGGCCTCCTCTCTGCCTTTCACACCTTTCAGTGCTTTGACCCAGCCCAGAGCTTTCTCCAGGAGTGCAATGAAGCAGCTGTTCCTGCTCCCTGCTCTGGCTCTTCCCAGTCTCTGACCCTGACTGGTTTTGTCCCTCTTGCTGTGCCCTCTGTTCCCCCAGGGGCTGCTCTGCTCCCTCTGCGTGTGCCCATGTTCAGCAGTGCTGCTCCATCAGTCTGTGCCCAGCAACGGGGAAAAGCCTCAGCCCTGCAGGGCCAGGAGCTGCCGGGCTCTGCCTGAGCAGCTCAGCCAGCGGGAAGGGAGCTGCTCCACACGGGAACCAGGAGCAAAGGACGTGCCTTTTCTAGGACATGTTTTCTGTAAAAAAAAAACAAAAAAAAAAAAAACAAAAAAGAAAACACGAAAAAAATATGAAAGATAAAAATTATCCTCAAATGTGTAGTGAAAAATCTTCTATAGCACTGGAGTAAGAAAGAGGTAACTGATCTTTTGAAAAAGAGAACTCAGCTTTGATTTTAGTTAGTTAGTTTGTACACGTGCTAGTGGAAAGGATCCATTAGCTGCCTTCCTTTACAGATTTGATGGATGTTTTCCAGTATCAAGATATTTAACACTGCAGTTAAAGGAACAGGAAATTGAAATACATGTTCTTCATGACTGTGTCTTGAGTGTAAAAATTTTGCAGTTTGAAACTTGTGTTGCAAGTGGAAGTGATAAATCCCAATGGACTGAGTGAATGCAGCTTTTCCTATGGGATGTGCAGCACTCCAAGGACTTCCTCAGTGAGGCTGTGGGTGCTTGGAGCTTTGTTCTGTGCCACTCCAGGATATCATGAAATGGGACTTCACCTGCCACCAGCCCAGGTCACGCTCTGCCACCCCAGCTCCTTGGACCTTGTGTCTCCAAAGATGACACAAGGTGTTTCTGCTGCTCCACCTTTGCACAGATCCACAGAGAGCTGGGATTATCCCAAGTCTCGTGTCTCCATTGTGCCATATTCCTAAAGAACCAGCAGCCCATCCCGATGAATATGGTGAGTTACGTGGATGGTTGTCAGCTCCCTTTCCTGCCTAGAAATCCTGAAACTGTTTCTAAATGCTGTTCCCTTCAGCTCTTGGACACCTACTCACACAGAGCTGGGAAAAAAATGCCCTGGCCATGGCTTACAAGGTGAGTTATGCCAAAGTTAGAGCTCTGTGGGAAATCTCTATCCATCCCTATCCTTTTAATATATCTATACGTGGGGGTGTGCATGGATGTGTCTTGTATGGAAAGGAAGGAGTGTGCAAACAACATGACTGACACTTTCACTCTCTGTGTTCATTCCATACTCATGGGTACAAAGACATTATGGAAACCTTTGCAAGGAGAGACCTTCTGTCCATGGATACAGAGACATCCAAGAGCCCCTGGCACAGACAGACCCTTCTGTCCATGGATACAAAGACATCCAAGAGCCCCTGGCACAGACAGACCCTTCTGTCCATGGATACAGAGACATCCAAGAGCCCCTGGCACAGACAGACCCTTCTGTCCATGGATACAGAGACATCCAAGAGCCCCTGGCACAGACAGACATTGCTGCTCTTCAGCCACTGACAGGATGAGTCCCTGAGACTGGGGCTTGGCCTTCCTCATAGTGAGGGGCACCAAGGAAGGCTGCAGTGTGATGGAGACTGTGATGGGCTGGGAACTCACTGGGGGAAAGGAGGGAGCAGTTGTGAAGTAAAAGGCAGGTGAGGGAGAGAACTGTTCAGAGAAGGGCTGAGCTACAGATTGAGCAAAATGAAAAATGGCATTTGGGGTCATCCCAGATGGATTTCATTTCAGAAGTTATTTGGGGGGTGTCATGTTTTCCCTTGGAGGTGGACACTCTGCAGACTTGAGCTGCATTGCCAAAATGCTCCAGTCTCTGCTGCAGGTCACACTGTTTCTTCTTTGGCTGATCCCGGCCCGGTGCTGAGCCCTGCAGAGCCCTGGCAGAGCCCAGAGCAGCCTCAGCATCCGCAGAGCCCGGCTGCAAGGAGAGAAAGCAGAAACCGCCCGTCAGCTGAAGGCTCCTGTCCCCTTGTCCCAGCCAGCCGCGGTGCCCAGGCCATGCTGGCCGTGCTCAGAGCTGGGCCCAAAGCTGCCCATCACTGCTGCCTTTGGGAGCAGAGCAGGAGGGCAGGACATGTGCCCAGCCTGCAGCCAGCCACGGCAGATCCAGCCCCTCAGCAGCTGCCCAGAGCGGGATGCTCCTGTGCCCGCTGCCATCTCCCAAAAGCTCTTGTCCCACCCATGCCAAGGAGATGAGGACCCACCTCACACCATCCGCTGCCAGAAGAAAAGCTGGTCCCAAACGATGTCCTCAGTCTTCTCCAAGGGCACGGCCCATCCACGCCACAGCTGGTCCCAAGCACTTCCTGATCCAGACTGGATCCCACCTAGAACGCTTCCTTTAGAAAAACAAACAACAAATTAATGAAAATAGATTACAGACAAAAAGGGGAAACAAGAAAAATGATAAAAAAATCTTATGTCTGACAAGAGCTTGAGCAAGGCCCAACCCCTACATTCTGGGGAAAAACCCACCCATGGGTGAGGGAAGCCCATGCTTGCTCCCTTCCCCCCTGCACTGTCCCCCAAAATCACAGTGATCCCAAAGCAAAGCAGGGGAGTGGAGCAGCCCAAGCCCTTCCTTGCCTGCACAGCAAAGCAGCCGTGCTCAGGTTCTGGAGTCCCACCTGTGCTCCTGCCATGGGGGTTTGTTTGTGTCGGGCTGGCTGCCCCAGCCCCAGCCCGGGGCACGGTGGGTGGTGGGGGCTGTTGGCAGGGCCAGGATCGCACTCCCATTTCGTAACCACCCCAGCCCTGCCAAAAACCAGCTGGGCAGCCACTGAGGAATCAGTTGCATCTGCCCCAGCAAAGGGGAAACCTTTGGTTCTCGGCCAATGCTCAAATCTGGGAGCATCCCCCTGGGTCTGGACTTACCTGAAAATTCACTGTGGGGCCTGGCTTTGAAGAAGGTGCCAGAATCAAAGTCCATCATCGCGAGCTGCCACTGGCCCGGTGGAGGAAGAGGATGTCATCCTTGCTGTTGTCCTCCATGTCTCCAGCAGCAGCAGCAGCCCCACCTGGTACAGCTTCTCCAGGGGCTCCTTCTTCCCTGGGGGGACACCAGGCTGTCAGGGTTCTGCCCAGGGCCCGGCTGTCAGTGAAGCAGGACAAGCAAAACCAGCTCAGATGGTGCCCACCAGTGCTGGGCAGAGCAGCTCAGCTCCAGCACAAGGGCTGTGTGTTCCCATTTGATGAGCCCAGTGCAGTGACACAGGCAGGACAAAAAAGTCTGGGTTTCTCTGCTGCTGATTGCCAGGGCATGTGTGGAGCTGTACCTTACCAGGTCCCTGCATCACTGTGCCTGTGGCTCTCTCCCTTCTTCTAGGGCTGATGAATATCCTGCATCCAGGGATCACAGGACAGGTCTTCTAATGAGGGCCTGTCCAAGGAGTTCAGGGATAAACACCACCTGATCAGAACTTGGCAGTCTGGGGAGAGAAACCACAAAACACTGGTCAGTTGGAGAAGGTTCCTGTCTGCTTTGCCCCACTATTCCCGTGCCCAGGCCATGCTGGATGTGCTCAGAGCTGGGCCTAAACTTTCCCATCAATTCTTTTGTTCTGGAGGAGAGCAGGAGAGCAGGACATGTGCCACCTCCTCAGCAGCTGCCAGAGCGGGATGCTCACGAGCCCGCTGCTGTCTCCCAACACTGGTGTTCCCCCCGTGCCCAGAGATGAGGATTCACCTTGGGAGAGCCGTTGTGGCAGCGGGAGCTGGCCCCATCTGATTTTCCTGCCCCTCCTGAAAGGGTGCTCCCCGCAGACCATCTCGTGCAGCAGGATGCCCAGGGTCCAGACGGTCGCTGCCTCGCCATGGTACCACCCAAAGTCGTTCCATTCCGGGGGGCTGTATGATGGTGTTCCTATGGAATATGGATGGAGATCATCAGGGGGATGCAGCTGCTCCCAGAGCCTGACCCCAGCATCCCTGGGCATGTGGGGGCTTCCCCAGTGGCCCATGGGGTGACCTGCTGCCCTCTCGCCAGCACCTGGGACTTGGGTGCAAACTTGGGGCTGGAAAAGAAGCCACTGGTGCTGGAAGAGGGCAGCAGAAACCCTGGCAAGGCCCGACCATGACACACAAAGGGAAATACCCACTCAGTGCTGGGGAAAAACCATACCCACATCCTCCCTGCTGGCATTGCCCAAAAAATATTATGAACCAAAGAAAACCAGGGAAGCACAGCAGTCCAAGCCCATTCTCACCTGCACACCAAACCAGCTGGTGCACAGGTTCTGCCTCTCCCTCTCTGCTACACTCAGCCATGGAGGTTTTGTCAGGCTGGCTGCCCCAGCCCCAGCCCCAGTCCTGGGAGAATCCCTGCTGCCACACCCTGGTTGCGCCAGGAGATGTTGGGCCAGGAGATGCCGGGACCAGAAGTCTACCCCTGTGTGGGGTCACCTGCAAATTGAGTGTAGGCTGTCTCCTGAAGGTAGGTGCCACAGCCTAAGTCTATCAGTTTTGCCTGGCCGGTGTCCAGGTCAACCAGGATATTCTCTGGTTTTATATCTCTGTGCAGGACCCCGCAGCTGGTGCAGTGCCGCACGGCTGCCAGGACCTGCCGGAACAGCTCCCGCGCCTCTTCCTCGGACAGGAACTTCCGTGCCCGAATGAAGTGCCGCAGGTCCTGACACCGCTCTGGGCGCTCCAGCACCATAACAATGTAGCTGGGGAGCTCAAGCCACTCCAGCAGCTGCACCACACCGGGGAAGCCTGTGGACACCTTGTCCAGCAGCACTATCTCCAGTGGTGCGCTGGTGCCGTCGGGCTGCGGGAGGAGCACGGTGCTGTCAGTGGGGCTGAGGCCGTGCCAGGGCTCGGGAAGCCCTCAGCCAGCCCGGGATGCTCTGTGCCCTCCGCTGGCCCCATGCCCGCTCTCCCTCCAGGTGTCCTGGCAGCTCCCACCCTGCCGGGTCCCGGCTCATCCCCGCCCGGCACGCCCCGGCTTCTGCCGCTGGCCCCGCTCACTCACCAGCTCGCCCCAGTGCCGGACACGGTTCCGTGGCACCTTTTTGATGGCCACCTGTAAGCCAAAGGGAACAGCGGATTCAGCTCAGTGCCTGCCGTGTCCAGCCCCATCCTACTCCTCCGCCCCCTTCTCCTCCTCCACCCCCTCCGCCCGCTCCTCCTCCTCCGGCCCCTCCTCCTCCTCCTCCGCCTACCACCGACCCCACCGCTCACCGGGAGTCCGTCCGAGAGTCTCGTGGCCGCAAAAACTCTGCCAAAGCCGCCGCGCCCCAGCAGCGAGCCGATCTCGTACCGCTCCTGCAGGGCCTCCTGCGCCTTCCCTGGGGAAGAGACGCGGCCGTCAGTGCTCGGCCCGGGGCCAGGAACGGCCCCCGAGCGCTCCCCGACCTCCCCGGGCCGGGCATCCGCAGGCGTTCGCTCTTTGGAACGCGACAGCGGCGGCTCGGGGCCGGCGGCCGCGCTGCTGAGCGGCGGAGCTCAGGCCGGGGAAGCCGCAGCGGAGGCGGCGGCAGCGGCCGCGCCGCCTGTGTCCTCCGCGGGCCCCGGGAGGAGCCGGGGCCGGGGCCGGGGCAGGTGGAGCCAAAGGGCAGCGATACCGCCCCAGCCCCAGGCAATGATGCCCGCCCAGCAGCGCCAGCGCCAGCACAGCCAGAGCTGGGCGGAGGCGAGACCGCGGGGGGATGCTCGGGGACGGGGACTGGGACGGGGCCGGGGGCATGGCCCGGGTGAGCACGGGGAGAGGGAAACTGGAAGAGGAGGGGACACAGGAAAAGAGAGACGGGGATGGGGTGCGGGACAGTGGGAGAGGGAGAGGAGAGACAAGAATTAATAAATTCTCTGTTTTCGCTGCTGCTGCCGCTGCCACCGCTGCAACTGAAGCACCGGGACCGTTTGTCCCCGTGTCCGTTTGTCCGTTGCCCGCTCGGCCCCGCCCCGAGCCCCGCGCTCCCCGGGCAGCCCCTGAGCCTGGCCAAACACGGGAACTTTGCCCTGGTGAGCCAAGAGCCAGAGTCTTGACTCCTGCACAGGGGCACAGCAATGCCCTTGGCTGCTGCTGTGCCTTGTCCCTGCTGAGGGTCAGACACTGTCTGAGCACATTCCCTGAATGCAGAATTTGTACCTGAGCCAAGCACTGCACTTGTGTCTCCAGCATTGCTTTCCAAGTAAAACAGGGGAAGGCAAACTGGGTATAGCTCATGGTATTTTACAGTGTCTAAAACTTGCCGAGTCTCAGATCTTAGAGGTGAGATCCATTTGGAATGAATGGGATGGAGAAACAGCGCAAGATGGAAAAGGGAAACATAAAAATAAATAGAGAAAAATCGAGAAAAACATATTGGTTGTTCCTTTGGATTTTATTTTCATTTCTTAAAAAAACTGTTTCAATTTTCCCAGATTCTTCTCCCCAGTCCTGTCCTTTCCAAAAACCTGTCCTGGAGAACAAGGCGCAGCTCCTGTCACAAGATGTGCCCCCAGCTGCAGCTTCTCTTGGCTTCCCACACTGTGAGTGCAGCACAACTCTTGCAGCAAAGCAGGACAAATATCTGAAGAACTTGACAACTTGTTCTTTCTTTTCCTTGTGCACTGGGGAGTTGTGCCATTGGTAAGGTTTTCATTGTTCCTCTTCTAGCCAAAGAAAACATGATGGGCTACCAGGAATTGTTGGGGAATACAAGCCTGGCTGAATGTGGAGAAAGAATCTCCAGAGCCTGCAGCCAGCAGTGGAGAGCTCATCATTCCAAATGCCCCATGGACATCTTGAAAGTGATCTGGAATGTGAAGATGGGCTGACAGAGGGAGTTTGTTTCTGTGTTCAGTTTAGATGATTCTACATGTCTTGCAGTGGTAGAAATCAAGAGCACAAATAGTTGATGATATGCACCAGGTCATGATAAGCTGGACCTCTCAGTGGATGAGAGAAAGAATGTGAAAAGGAGAAATGCAGGGAATGACTTGGTGAACTTTGTGTGTAAGAAAAGTCATTTTTTTCTTAATAATTCCCAATTCATTCCCTTTGCTTTTATCCTTTTAACAAGGCCAATTGCATCTCAGATTCCCAATGAAATGAGAACCCTGAGCTTGTGGAACTGCCTGAAAGGTGCCCTGTTCCTTTTTCTTCTGCTGCTCAGAAGAAACAATGAAGCAAGTTGGGAAGTTCTGGTATTTCTTTCTCCTGGTGGATTTTTTCATTTTATTTGCCACTGCAGAGGCAATTTCTGTGATGGCCTCTGTCACTTGATTCTATTTCAGCAGCAGCAGCAACAGGGCTGTGTTTGAGCACTGCAAATGTGGCCTGTGTGGCTTTAATACTCCTTGATTTTGTGCTCAGGGACTTGGGAGCATTTTGATCTCTACTGATCATGATGCCTGAAACAAAAATCCTGAGTTCCCTGTGACAAAAGCACAGTGGGTAGCACTGATTGAAAGAGGCAATTGCAGCTCTACTGCTAAAATTCAGGTGGCAAACAGAAGAGGGGCAAGAGCAGCCAGGATCTCCAATTGTCAAGACAAATGTAGATTAAATAATTTTGCGAGACTTTCCTGCAATTTTCTGAGATTTTTCTGGAATTTTGTGGGATTTTGAGAAAATTTAAATAATTTGGGGGGATGTTTCTGGAATTCTGTGGTATTTTTCTGGAATTTTATGGAATTTTTGTCAAATTTAGTGGAAATTTGAGGAGATTTTGTGGGATGTTTCTAGAATTTGGTGGGGTTTTGAGAAGATTTAGGGAATTTTGTAGGATTTTTCTGCAATTTTGTGGGATTTTTCTTAGATTTTCTGGGGTTTTTCTTACATTTTGTGGAAATTTGTGGAGATTTTGAGAGATGTCTCTGGAATTAGTAGGGGTTTTGAGAAGATTTAGGCAATTTTGGGAAATTTTTCTGGAATTTTGTGGGATCTTTATTTTTATGGGATATTGAGGAGATTTTGTGGAATGTTTCTGGAATTTTGAGGGGTTTTGAAAAGACAAGAAGAATTTGGTGAGGGATTTTTCATAGATTTTGTGGAAATTTTTGGAGGTTTTGTGGAATCATTCTTGATTTTTGTGGGATTTTGAGGAGATTTTGTGGGATGTTTCTGGAATTCTCTGGGATTTAGAAGAGACGAAGAATATTGAGGTATTTTTCTTAGATTTTGTGGTATTTTCTGGAGATTTGGTGACATGTTTCCGGAATTTGCGAGGGTTTTCAGAACATTTAGGGAATTGTGTGGGATTTTCCAGCAATTTTGTGGGATGTTTCTGGAATTTTGTAGGATATTGAGGAGATTTTGTGGGAGTTTTGTGGAATTTTGAGGGATTTTGAGGAGACATGAAGAATTTTGTAATATTTTCTTAGATTTTGTGGAAATATCTGGGGATTTTGTGGGATGTTTCAGGAATTTGATGGGGTTTTGAGAAGATTTCTGGAATTTTGTGGGATGTTTCTGGAATTTTGTGAGATTTTTCTTAGATTTTTTCTGGATCCTCAGGAGATTTTGTGGGATGTTTCTGGAATTTGGTAGGGTTTTGAGAAGATTTCTGCAATTCTGTGGGATTTTTTTCTGGAATTTTGTGGGATTTTTCTGAAATTTTGTGGAAATTTATGGAGATTTTGTGGGATATTTCTAGAATTTGGTAGTGTTTTCAGAACATTTAGGGAATGGTGTGGGATTTTTCTGCAATTTTGTGGGATTTTTCTGGAATTTTGTAGGATATTGAGGAGACTTGAAGAATTGTAAGGGATTGTTCTTAGATTTTGTGGAATTTTGTAGAATTTTGTGGTATGTTTCTGGGAATTTGGTGGGGTTTTGAAAAGATTTAGGGAATTGTGTGGGATTTTTCTTGAAGTTTGTGGGATTTTTCTTGGATTTTGTAGGGTATTGAGGAGATTTTGTGGGAGTTTTGTGGAAGTTTGAGGGATTTTGTGGAGACATGAAGAATTTTTAAGTGTTTTCTTAGATTTTGTGGAAATTTGTGGGGGTTTTGTGGGATGTTTCTGGAATTTGGTAGGGTTTTTAGAAGACTTAGGGAATTTTGTGGGATTTTTTTCTGCAATCTTGAGGGATTTTGAAAAGACATGAAGAATTTTGAGGTATTTTCTTAGAATTTGTGGAAATTTGTGGGGGATTTGGTGGGTTGTTTCTGGAATTCGGTAGGGTTTTGAGACGATTTCTGCAATTTTGTGGGATTTTTCTGGAATTTTGTGTGATTTTGAGAAGACTTGAAGAACTGTGAGGTATTTTGATTTTTTGCAATTTTGTGGAGATTTGGTGGGATTTATCTGGAATATGGTAGGGTTTCGAGAAGATTTAGGGAATTGTGTGGGTTTTTTTCTTCAATTTTGTGGGATTTTTCTTGAATTTTGTGGGATATTGAGGATATTTTGTGGGAGTTGTGTGGAATGTTGAGGGATTTTGAGGAGACATGAAGAATTTTGAGGTAATTTCTTAGATTTTGTGGAAATTTGTGGGAATTGTGGTGGATGTGTCTGGAATTTGGTAGGATTTTGGGAAGATTTAGGGAATTTTTTTGAGTTTTTGGAATTTCGTGGGAATTCTTTGCAATTCTGTGGGATTTTACAAAAGTTTAAATAATTTTGTGGGATTTTTCTGGAATCTTGAGGGATTTTGAGGAGACATGAAGAATTTTGAGGTATTTCCCTAAATTTTGTGGTATTTTGTGGAGATTTTGTGGGATGTTTCTGGAATTTGGAAGGGATTTGGGAAGATTGAGGGATTTTTTTAGTTTTTTGCTATTTTGTGGGATTTTTTTGCAATTTAGTAGGATTGTTCAAAAGTTTTAATAATTTTGTGGGATTTTTCTGGAATCTTGTGTGATTTTGAAGAATTTTGAGGTCTTTTCTTAGATTTTGTGGAAATTTGTGAGGATTTTGTGGGATGTTACTGGACTTTGGTGGGGTTTTGAGAAGATTTGTGGAATTTTGTGGGGTTTTTTTCTGGAGTTTTGTGGGATTTTTCTTGAATTTTGTGGAAATTTGTGGGGATTTTGTGGGATGTTACTGTAATTTGGTGGGGTTTTGAGAAGATTTCTGCAATTTTGTGGGGGTTTTCTGGTATTTTGTGGGATTTTGAGGAGTCATGAAGAATTTTGTATGATTTTTCTTAGATTTTGTGGAATTTTGTGGAGATTTGGTGGGATGTTTCTGGAATTTGGTGGGGTTTTGAGAAGATTTAGGGAATTTTGTGGGATTTTTTTCTGGAATCTTGAGGGATTTTGAGGAGACTTGAAGAATTGTGAGGGATTTTTCTTAGATTTTGTGGAATTCTGTGGAGATTTGGTGAGATGTTTCTGGAATTTGGTAGGGTTTTTCAGAACATTTGGGGAATTGTCTGGGATTTTTCTGTAATTTTGTGTAATTTTTCTTGATTTTTTGGGGATATTCAGGAGATTTTGTGGGACATTTTTGGAATTTGGTAGGGTTTTGGGATTATTTAGGGAATTTTTTTAGTTTTTTGCTGTTTCGTTGGATTTTTTTGCAATTTTGTAGGATTTTTCAAAAGTTTAAATAATTTTGTGGGATTTTTCTGGAATCTTGAAGGATTTTGAGAGACATGAAGAATTTTGAGGTATTTTCTTCTATTTCGTGGAAATTTGTGGGGATTGTGCGGGATTTATTTTCTGGAATTTTGTGGGATTTTGAGGAGACTTTAAAAATTTTTGGGCATTTTTCTTAGATTGTGTGGACATTTCTGGAGATTTGCTTGGATGTTTCTGAATTTGGTAGGGTTTTGAAAAGATTTAGGGAATTTTGTGGGATTTGTCTTGATTTTTGTGGGATATTCAGGAGATTTTGTGTGCGTTTTGTGGAATTTTGAGGGATTTTGCAAAAGTTCAAATAATTTTGTGGGATTTTTCTGAAATTATGTGGAAATTAGAGTAGATTTGGTGGGATGTTTCTGGAATTTAGTGGTGTTTTCAGAGAATGTTGGGAATTTTGTGGAATTTTTCTTGATTTTTCTGTAATTTTGTGGAGATTTTGAAGAGACTTGAAGAATTTTGAGGGATTATTCTGGCATTTTGTGGAAATTTGAGGAGATTTTGTGGCATGTTTCTGGAATTTGGTAGGGTTTTGAGTATATTGAAGGAATTTTGTTGGATTTTTCTGGAATTTTGTGAGGTGTTTCATAAATTTAGTAGGATTTTTTTTTGAATGTTGTGGAATTTTCTGCAATTTTGTGGCATTTTGAGGTGACTTGAAGGATTTTGAGGCATTTTTCTGTAATTTTGCGAAAATTTTTGGAAATTTTGTGGGATGTTTCTGGAATTTGGTGGGGTTTTGAGAGCCTTTAGGTAATTTTGTGGGATTTTTCTGCAATTTCGTGGGATTTTTCTGGAATTTTGTAGGTTTTTGTGGAATTTGGAGGGATATTGAGTGGACATGAAGAATTTTGAGGGAGTTTTCTTAGATTGCCTGGAAATTTTTGAAGATTTTTTGGGATGTTTCTGAAATTTGGTAGAATTTTCAGAAGATGTAGGGAATTTTGTAGGACATTTCTGGAATTTTTGATGGAATTGTCTTGAAATGGTTGTGTTTTTTCTGGAATGTTCTGGGATTTTTCTGGAATTTTGTGGAATTGTCTGGAATTTTGTTGGATTTTGAGGAGACTTGAAGAATTTTGTGGAATGTTTCTTGAGTTTTGTGGGAAGCTTTTGAAATGTGGTAGAATTTTCTGGAAATTGGAGGAGATTTGGTGCGATGTTTCTGGAATTTGGTGGCGTTTTAAGAAGATTTAGGGAATTTCGTAGGATTTTACTGGCATTTTGTGGGGTTTTTCTAAAATTTTGTGGAATTCGGAGGAGATTTTGTGGGTGCTTTGGGCATTTGATAAAGTTTTGAGAAGATTTAGGGAAATTTGTGGGGGTTTTTTGAATGTTGTGGGAAGTTTCTGGAATTTTGTGGGGGTTTTGTGGTATTTTGACAGATTTTGTGGGACTTTGAGGAGATTAGAAGAATTTTGTGGGATTTTTCTGCAATTTCGTGTGAATTTGTGGAGATTTGGTGGGATGTTTCTGGAATTTGGTAGGGTTTTGAGAAGTTTTAGGGAATTTTGCGATATTATACTGGAATTTGGTGGGATTTTTCTGGGTTTTTGTGGTGTTTTAAGAAAATTTAAATACTTTTGTGGTATTTTTCAGGAATTTTGTAGGATTTTTTTTAATGTTGTGGAATTTTCTGGAATTTTGTGGCATTTTGAGGAGACATGAAGAATTTTGTGGGATTTTTCTGCAATTTCGTGGAAATTTGTGGAGATTATGTGGAATGTTTCTGGAATTTGGTGGGCTTTTGAAAAGATTTAGGGAATTTTGTGGGACTTTTCTGGTACTTTGTGGAAATTGGAAGATATTTTGTGGCATGTTTGTGGAATTTTGTTGGAATCTGTGGTATTTTGAGGAGACGTGAAGAGTATTGTGGGATTTTTCTTAGATTTTGTGGAATTTTGTGGAGATTTGGTGGGATGTTTCTGGAATTTGCTAGGGTTTTGAGATGATTTAGTGGTTTTATTTTTTATTTTTCTACAATTTTGTGGGATTGTTCTTGAAGTTGGTGGTATTTTTCTTGAATTTGGTGGGATTATTCTGGAATTTTGTGTGATTTCTCTGGAATTTGGTGGGATTTCTTGGAATGATGTGGAATTTTTTAGGATTTTGTGATATTTTGAGAAGACTTGAAGAATTTTGTTGGATTTTTCTTAGATTTTGTGGAAATTTGTGGAGATTTTGCTGGATGTTTCTGGAATTTGGTGGGGATTTGAGAAGATTTAAAGAATTTCGTGGAATTTTTTCTGAAATTTTGTGTGGGCTTTTTTAAATGTGCATTTTCTGGAATTTTGCGAGATTTTGAGATGACTTGTGGAATTTGGGTGGATTTTTCTTAGATTGTGTGGAAGTTTGTGGAGATTTTGTGGGATGTTTCTGGAATTTGGTAGGGTTTTGAGAAGATTTAGGGAATTATGTGGGATTTTTCTGGAATTTTGTGGGATGTTTCTGGAATTTTGTGGGATTTTTTTTGAATATTGTGTAAATTATAGGAGATTTTGTTGGATGTTTCTGGAATTTTGTACAGTTTTGAGAAAATTTAGGGAATGTTTTGGGATTTTTCTACAATTTTGTGGGGATTTTTCTAGAATTTTATGGGATTTTGAGAAAATTTAAATAACTTTCTTGTTTTTTTCTTGAATTTATGAGATTTCTTTGGAATTTTCTGGAATTTTTCTTGAGTGTTGTGGGATTTTTCTGGAATTCTGTGAGATTTTGAGAAGACTTGAAGGATTTTGTGGGACTTTTCTTGGATTTTGTGGAAATTTGTGCGGATGTTGTGGGACGTTTCTGGAATTTGGTAGGATTTTGAGAAGACTTAGGGAATTGTGTGGGATTTTTTTCTGGAATCTTGTGGGCTTTTGAGGAGACTAGGAGAGTTTTGATGTATTTTCTGAAATTTTGTGGAATTTTGTTGAGATTTTGTGGGATGTTTCTGGATTTTGTTAGGGTTTTGAGAAGATTTCTGCAATTTTGTGGGATTTTTGTAGAATTTTGTGGGTTTTTTCTGGAATTTTGTGGGATTTTGGGAACATTTAGGGCAATTTTTATGAAGATTTTGATGAAAAAACCAGGAAAATAAAAGGGGTAAAACTGATGAAGTTTCGGTAAACAAAGATGAAAAGCAAAACCATCCAAAGGGACCTGAACTCCACGCTAAATCCACATGGTTTGGCCAAACATCAGCCAAATGGGGTTAAAATCATCCCAAGGGGTCCAAAGTGCAACCAAAAGGGCATAAAAATGCCCAAACTGGTGTAAAACCCACTCCAAATGGCCTAAAATCACCCTTGAATCTCCCAAATGGTGCAAGATCCACCCTGAAAGTCGCTGGTTTTGCCTCAAATCACCCAAAGGGCCCCAACATCCCCCAACCTGGCCTGAAACGCCCAAAAGGGACCTGAAATCACCCGAAAAGGGCTCGGTTCGACCGGCACCGGGACTGGGAGCGAGACCGAGATCGAGACTGAGACCGAGACTGAGACCAAGAGCGGGCCTGAGACTGGGACTGAATCCGGCACCGGCACTGAGACCGGCACCGCTCCGGGACCGGGACTGAGACCGGGACCGGCACCGCTCTGGGATTGAGATCGACACCGGGACCGGAATCGGCTCCGGGAGTGCCCCGGGACTGCTCTGAGACTGAGACCTAGGCCAGCACAGGGACTGGGATCAACACCAGGAGCGCTCTGAGACCGAGACTGAGACCAGAACCGGGATCAGCACCGGGATCACTCCTGGAGCAGCACTGGGGTCAGCACTGGGATCACTCCTGGAGCAGCACTGGGGTCAGCGCTGGGATCACTCCTGGAGCAGCACTGGGATCAGCACCGGGATCGCTCCAGGACCAGCACTGGGATCAGCACCAGGATTGCTCCAGGACCAGCACTGGGGTCAGCACCGGGATCACTCCTGGAGCAGCACTGGGATCAGCACCGGGATCGCTCCAGGACCAGCACTGGGGTCAGTACCGGGATCACTCCCGGACCACCACTGACACTGGGACAGGAACTGCTCTGAGGCCAAGACCGAGACCAGGACTGAAACCAGCCCTGGCACCGGCACCGAGACTGGCACCGCTCCGGGACCGGGACTGAGACCGGGACCGGGACTGAGACCGGGACCGGCACCGCTCTGGGATTGAGATCGACACCGGGACTGGAATCGGCTCCAGGAGTGCCCCGGGACTGCTCTGAGACTGAGACTGAGGCCAGCACAGGGACTGGGATCAACACCAGGAGCGCTCCGAGACCGAGACTGAGACCAGAACCGGGATCAGCACCGGGATCACTCCTGGAGCAGCACTGGGGTCAGCACTGGGATCACTCCTGGAGCAGCACTGGGATCAGCACCGGGATCGCTCCAGGACCAGCACTGGGATCAGCACCAGGATTGCTCCAGGACCAGCACTGGGGTCAGCACCGGGATCACTCCTGGAGCAGCACTGGGATCAGCACCGGGATCGCTCCAGGACCAGCACTGGGATCAGCACCGGGATCGCTCCAGGACCAGCACTGGGATCAGCACCAGGATCACTCCTGGAGCAGCACTGACACTGGGACAGGAACTGCTCTGAGGCCAAGACCGAGACCAGGACTGAAACCAGCCCTGGCACCGGCACTGAGACTGGCACCGCTCCGGGACCGAGACCAAGACCGGGACTGAGAGTGAGATGGAGACAAAGACTGGGACTGGGAGCGCTCTGGGACCGACACTGGGACCACCACAGCTCCGGGACAGAGATCGACACCGGGACCGGAATCAGCTCTGGGATCGCTCTGGGACCACCGCGTTCGCTCCGGGCCCACCGCATTCACTCCGGGCAGTTTTGGCTGTGTCCCCGGGCGAGACAGGGAAGGGCTGGGAGGGAACTGGGAGAGAACTGGGAGGGAACTGGGAGAGAACTGGGAGGGAGCCCTGGGCGGGGTGGGACCGCCTCTGTTCGCATCGTTCCGGTACAGCCATCCCAGTCCATGTGATCCCAATCTCTGGTGCTGATCCATACGGTCCCGGTCTGTGCAATCCCAGTCTGTGCAATCCCAGTCTGTGCAATCCCAGCCCATGGATCCCAGTCTGTGTGGTCCTGCATGGCACACACTCCAAGAGTCTGGAATTCCAGTTGCCAGCAAAGAAAAGATGTTCCTGCCCTTGAAGGCAAAGCTCTTGAGAAGGGGCCGAGAGCCAAGTGCAGCAAGATCTTACAGTGACATTTCCCTGCCAGCCCCCAGAACTTCCCCCATGCTTGTTGTAGCTCCTGGATTGGGAATTAAATCAGGGCAGGGTCTCCGGTGGGAGCTGCCCTGGGTGCAGGGAGACGCTGATGTTAGCGTTCAGGAACACACATAATCACAGATTGATTATATGCAGGTGCTTGATTGAAGCACATGGGAACTAGGGGTATCAGCAACCCAAATCTAGCTCCATCGTCTTTGTCCAAAGTGCACGTATTTCTACAATTTCAGCTGTAGCAGTAATCACTGTAACAACCTAATCAATATTGCTTCATTAATATTGCTTGATTAGCTTTATCAATATTGCTTCATGAGAGTTAGCTCATCCTTGTATGAACATGTACGAATCTTATCTCTGGATGGGTATCTTGGAATTCCCAAATACCAGTTCCCGTTACCGTAAACATTTCAGCTTGCTAGACCATCCCCAATACCAGACATTCTTGCAGCCTACTTCTTCATGGTTTTAAGAAACATTTTCAGAAACATTTAACCCCATAGTAAGAAGGCTGTCACTGCTGTGGTGTCACAGTGAGGAGGAAATTAGGGCTGTCACAGCTATGGTGTCACAGAGAGGAGAACACTGAGGCTGTCAGTGCTGTGGTGTCACAGACAGGGGAACACTGGGGCTGTCACTGCTGTGGTGTCACAGAGAGGGGAGCACTGGGACTGTCACTGCTGTGGTGTGTGATAGATTGACATTTAAGTAAAAAAGAGAAACAGCTAAAGAAGTTAAGGTTGTGGAGGCTGATGGGAGTTTTTTTTTCTGGCCTATAACTGGTCATTTCCGAGAATTGACAGTAGTTTTGACCATTAAAAAGTGATATCAACCTGTGAACATCACCCTTTAAAACTTAAGCATGGGAATTTCTCTTTCTCTTTGGTTCCTGGCTTTTGAAGAGGTAACAGGGCTCTGGTTCATCCTCCTCCCCCCCAGACAGGACAAGGCTGCGGGGTGAGCAGGACTGGCCTGAGTTCTGCGATTCCTGGGGGGGGTGGAGACTGTGAAGTGACAGGAGCCCCTTCCCAGAGGGAAGTACTCCCATCTGTACTAGTGGACTGCCCTGACTGTAAATCTTTGAGTTCATCAAAGGGTCATTGCTAAACAAAACCTTGGTTTTGCCTCCTGAAATTGCTCATCAGGCTCTGTCTTTGGAGATGCCCTTGATGGTTGCCTCTTTTCCTGGGCATGGCACTGGAGGAGGTCCAGGCCCAGGTGATGCCACTGAAGGAAATGTGCCCTCATCCCAGGGATGCTCAACACAAACTCCCCCAGCCCCTCAGTGCCCTGCCGCTGGTCACAGCAGCCCCTGCCTGGCTCCTGCCTGCCCACACCATGGTCAGCCATGCCTGCTCCTGGACATGGAGCTCAGCCGGGGCTGGTGCTGTGTGGGCTTTGCTGGTGGTACCAGCCAGACACTGGGGTGAGAGCTCCATCTCTTTATTGGAACAGAAGAGCTGTGCTGGGCCCTGCCCTGGCAGGAGGGACCCACCTTCAGTCCAGGCCACAGAGCAGGGCGGGTCCCTTCAGGGACACAGGGCCTTGCTTTGGGTGGTGGCAGCATCTGCACAGCAGCAAGCTGGTAATGCAGCTGTGACAGGGACATCACGTATGGGCATGGAGATGTGAAATGTGTGGTGCAGGTGTCCCTGAGGGAGGTGTTTGGCTGGACTTGTGAAGCTGCAGAGGGGAACCTGTTGAGAGAGGAGATGGCTGAGGCCCCAGCTGCAGCTGGCACACAGGGACCCTCTTGCACACTGGGAGATTCTCACTGTGCTCAAAGTTTCCCTCTGAAGACTAAGAGGTGAATGGGGATGGGCTTAGCAGCTGATCTGCAGGCCAAACAATTGAGTTAGCAAAAGAAGAAATAGAGAAAATACAAGTTTATCCATAGCATGGAAGAAAGCAAGGCTGTTAGCATAGAAACCGCTAAAATAGATACATAAGGAATATTTGCAGTTCAGGGATACGTGATCAGCATACGTGCCTTAATAATCTCTTGTAAACTCTTGCCAATTAATTATTGACATTATTTGCTTTGTACCAATAAAATACAATGAGCCATTGCTTTGTCCAATGAATATAATGACCTGTTTTGATATAACTAATGACTTAAATCATGCTTTCTTAAGGGAATAAAAGCTGAGAACACCTCGTAATACAGAAGAAGCCGTTGTATTTTCTGCACAAGTCAGTGTGTGTATTGTGTGTAGTGTGTCCATCTCAACAGTGACAGGTCAGAAATCCTGGAATATATCTGGGTAAAGCTTTTATATTGGTTGTTGAGACTAGGTACAAATCTCCAGTGGGAAAAGAGCCTCTTTAGTAGGCTGGGTGCCTTGGGTTGTCTTAGTTCTTCCCAGAGTTAAGATTACCAATTGAATGCAGTTTCAGTTTTTATTCTAAAAGTGTAAAGTATTCCAAGTTTTTCAGAAGTCTAAAACTACATTGATAACTCTGAAAGTACCATGGAAATGAGGAAGAAATGTTTGTGGATTTCTTTCTATAAAAAATATTTCTAAATATTTCTAAATATTTCTAGAAACTTTTAATTCCTAAAAACAAGAAAAAAAAATGGGGTCACCTTTGCAGAATTCTAAAATTCTTTTGAGAAATCCTAAACTACTATGGAAATTGGGAAGAAACATTTGGGGATTACTCTCTACCAAAAATGATTCTAAATAGCACTAAAAATTTCTAAAAATGAAAAACAAAGATAACGTTGCCCCATGCCCGGCTGCTGGTGGCAGAGCAAGAAGCTGATAATGCAACTTTGGCAGGGACAACAGACACTGGCTTGGAGATGCAGAAAGACAGGTGTAGTTCTCCCTGAATGAAGCCAGTCTTGTGAAGTTACAGAGGCGTTCCTGTTGAGAGAGGAGGCGGCTGAGGCCCCCAGCTGCCGCTGGCACACAGGGATCCTCCTGCACAGCAGGGCCCAGAGCTGCCAAGGCTCCCCAGCATGGCTGGAGCTGCTGGCACAGCTTGGCCCAGCTGGACAGCTGCCCCTCAAGGCCCTGGAGAGCAGGGGATGGCTCTGGGCAGGGTCCCTGCTGTCTGCTTTTCAAGGGCAATCTTATCACCACTCTTTCTCCTGCCCACCTTGCTTTGCCTCTGCCTGGAGCTCCTGGGACTGCTCCTGGCCATGATTAATAATCACGGCTTATTCTGTCAGGAAAGGGACATTGAGAAGTTGTCTCCAGCATGCACCATGATCTTCACAATGTGATTGACCAGGACTGCACGTCAATCCATATCTCAATGCCAGTCTGGACAGGAGTACAGATCAGAAGCGTTTTCATGGTGTGCTGGGCTCCCCATCCTGTTTAGGGAATGAGGCACTGCAAGGAGGTCCTCAGTGGCAGAGAAGCCACTGCCTGAGATGTAACCCCGGGTGCCTCCTGTGGCTCAGGGAGCGGCTGTGCCTGTAAATGTGTGTTTGTCTGCAGCACAGAGCCCAGGCTTAGCAAGGCCCTTGTTGTGCCTCGGGCACTGCTCGGCAGCCCCATCGGACCCGGGCCCTCAGCCCTTCCCTGTTGGGGACTGACCTGGCCCAGCCCAGCCATGGGGCAGGGCCCGACAAGGGCGCGGTGGGTCCAGAGGCCCGGCCTGGCCCCGGTCCCCAAGGGATGGGCTCTGTCTGCCTGCACAGCCCACAGGCGAGGCCCGAGGCTCTGCAGGAAGCTTCCTGCCAGCTTTGCAAAACCTCCACCGAGAGTGTCCCTTGGCTGTGCTGAGAAGACTAACAAACCCCTCTAGTTTAACCCCACTGCACACCTCATGAGGGATCTCTGCAAATCTTAGGAGAGACCATATTCATTTGTGCCTCATGAGGGATCTCTGCAAACCTTGGCAGGGACCCCAAAATATCCCTTGTTACTCACAGGGAATCCATGCACACCTTTTGAGAGACCCCAAAATAACCTTGTGTGCCTCACAAAAGAATCCAGCCCCCAGCCCACTTTAGGAAGGACTTGGCTCCTCTCCGGGCCTTGA
Source organism: Poecile atricapillus (assembly GCF_030490865.1). Lineage (NCBI taxonomy): Eukaryota > Metazoa > Chordata > Aves > Passeriformes > Paridae > Poecile > Poecile atricapillus. The sequence continues at coordinate 11,297,189 of NC_081267.1, read as the reverse complement.
TGGCAACCACTAAACCGCCACGTAAATCACGAGGAACTCAAGCCCCCTGCCAGTCTTACAGTGTTCTCCAGTCACCTGTTGCCATAGAAGTGACCCCAATTCCCCTAAGAATTTCAAGAGGAAACCTCAGCCACATGCACTACTTACAAAAGACCCAAACACATGCATGTCTTACTGGAAAACACAACACCCTGTCCGTGTGCCTCACGATGGACCCCAATCATCTGGCAGCCTTACAGGGGTCCCCCATCACCTGCATGCCATAGAAAAGCCAGGTGTGCCATTAACTCTAGCCAGCAGCGTGTTCCATGACAGAAACCTCTCCAATGCCTTTCTGGGAATTGGGAACACGTGCTGTGGTGCCAGCTGCATCTGCGGGAGCCATGGGCAGTGTGAGTCTGTGCTGTGCTCCACTGCTGAGCTGGCAGCACGGTGGATATGGCCAGGATATTCCCTGTTTCCCCCAGGTCTGGGGCCTGCAGGTACCTTGCCACCCCATGGCACAGGCTGTGCTGCCCAACAAAGCTCAGAAGGCCGAGAGGAGAGCCTGAGGGCAGCAGGAAGAAGCCCCTGCTCTAGAACTGAGGGAGTTCTTCCAGAACCCAAGATGGTGAATTGAAGAGATTTCCAGGGTGCTAAAAGTTTTTCTCTGAAGACTAAGAAGTAAGCTTGTCAGAAATCCCTGAAAATATCTGGCAAAATATTTTATGTAATTTTTCTTTGACTAGGTCCAAATCTCCAGTGGGAAAAGAGCCTCCCCAGTATGCTGGGTGACTTGGGGTGTCTTAATTCCTCTTAGAGTAAACATTACCAATTAAATGCAACTTCATGTTTAATTGCAGAAGTGGAAAAAAATGTTCCAGAATTCTAAAACTACTTTGAAAAATATGTTATTAATATGGAAAAAGGGAAGAAACATTTGGGGATTACTTCTTACTAAAAATAATTCTAAATATTTCAGAATATTTCTAATTTTTAAAAATAAAAAATAAAGATAACAAGGTGGGTTCCCCAAGCCCGGCTGCTGCCTGCCCAGCCAAGGCTGTGGCCAGTCAAGCAGCTGCACCAGTGCTGGTGGTACCAGCCAGACCCCAGAGCAGAAGCCCAAAGGTGTTGCTCAAACTCTGCCTTGGCAGGAGGGTCCTGCCTTCAGTCCTGTCCAGACACCAGGGCCAGCACTTTTAGGGAGAGAGGGTCCTGTTCTGGGTGGCGGCGGCACAGCAATAAGCTGATAACACAGCTTTGGCAAGGAAAACAGACACGGGCTTGGAGATGCAGGAAGCGAGGTGCAGTTCTCCCTTGACTGAGTGTAGAGGTTTAGGTTCACACTGAGCTCTTTGGCCAGACATCTGAAGCTGCAGAAGCACTCCTGTAGAGAAAAAAGGTGGCTGAGGCCCCCAGCTGCAGCTGGCACACAGGGACCCTCCTGCACAGCAGGGCCCAGAGCAGCCAAGGCTCCCCAGCACGGCTGCAGCTGCTGGCACAGCTTGGCCCAGCTGGACAGCTGCCCCTCAAGGGCCTGGAGAGCAGGGGATGGCTCTGGGCAAGGTCCCTGGTCAGGAGTGGGCCCCAGAGCACCTCTGCCTGTCAAGGACAATCGCGTCCCCGCTCTTTCTCCTGCCCACCTTGCTTTGCCTCTGCCCGCTGCTCCTGGGGCTGCTCTTGGCCAGGCAGCCTCAGTGGCAGCCAGCACTGGCTGCAGCCCCAGCGGGCTCCCCAGGACAAGGCCCAGCAATTAAGAGGCCAATGAAAGGCCTGGGCAGCAGCAGAACTCTCAGTAGTTATTTGGACAACCAAGGCCTATCCAAAAGTGCACAGCAGCCACACTGGGAATGTTTCTATTCTACAATAGACTTTCAAAAGAAGCTGTTTGAGGGAAAGATGAACAAAATACTCACCTTTTTGTCTTCCAGACATACCAGATTCCAACACCACAGAAAATGAAGACAAGCACCAAACAAAGCAGGCCTGACATTAATTCTAGCCAACAGCGTGCTCCTTGACAGAAACCTCTTCTGATGTCCTTCTGGGAATTGGGAACTTGTGTTGTGCCGGCTGCATCTGTGGGAGTGTAATAAATTATTTGTAAATAAAAATTCGTACAGGTATAAATAGAATGTATATGTGTTGAAATAATATAAAATTCAAAAATGTACATAAACCCTTTCTCCAAGCCTGGCCGGGAGTTTCCTCCAAAGGCAGTGGATTGCAGCCAACACCCAGATAACGAACATTAGCTCGGAAAATAGACAGGACGAGAGCCATCAGGAAAACAAAGGAATTAGCTCGGAGGAGAAACCCATCTCCGGACCTGACCAACGTCCCTGCAGATCTCTGTTGGGAAACAATCAAGGTCAACAAAGACAAGCCTCAGAAAAAGTATCCGTCGCTAGACCTGAACGCCCCACCTGTCAAACCAGTGTTGGAGATGCAATCACTGGAAACAAAAGGGAAGGCTCTGCCAAGATATCCATCGGCACCAATCCCGGGTCACACCACTTCTGCCTTGATAACCCAAATTGAAATACATACAGAGTCTCTTTACATATGAGGAGACTCTGTCCGGACACTGGTTAGGTCTATTTTTCCAAGCCAGGAAATCTATTCACCAGACAATCAAGAACACTTGGTGAATGGAGCCTGCTTGGAATTTTAGCCTGAGGACTTAAAATCCCTATAAAACCCCAAGCCTGAGAACACTCAGATGTGGATTTGGGAACCCTACACCTCCGGTGTAGACCCTGTCCACCCAGCGCTGCGCTGACCATTTTTATTGTGTTTTTTTTTTTTTCTCTCGTTGTTGTTCTTTGCTGTTTATTAATAAAATTTCTCTTTTTGATTTTATCCCAAATTTGCCTTTGCATTTATAACAGGGAGCAATGGGCAGCGTGAGCCTGTGCTGTGCTCCACTACTGAGCTGGCAGCATGGTGGGTACCTCCAGGATATTCCCTGTTTCCCCCAGAGCTGAAGCCTGCAGGCACCTTGCCGGCCCTTGGCACAGGCTGTGCCACCCAACAAAGCCCAGAAAGCCGAGAGCAGAGCCCAGGGACAGCGCAGCTGCTTGGGCAGTGGCTCCTTCCAGGGACACGGGCCAAACCCATCCCTGAGCAGCCACTGCCACCCCTGACCCTCCCTGCTCTGTGACAGCTCCCCCAGCCCAAGGGGACAGAGCCAGGCCCTGTCAGGGGCCAGTGCAGCCCTGGCCCAGTTGGGAGCCAGGGCTGGCTGTGGCCCTGGGCTTTCAGCAAGGCTCCCACTCGGGGCTGCCCCTGTGTCTTGGGCCTCTGGATGCTTAGGGCCAGCTCTGGGAGCAGCTGCAGTGGGATGGACATCGGTGCACGAGTCCCATTTCCTAGGGGCTGGGAACGAGCTCCAGAGGTTTGGAAGCCGAGGTGCCTCCAGCTTTGGCTGCTGCTGGGCTCTTCCCTGTGGGAAGAGCTGCTGGCACACAGCCCCACCGAGGGCTCGGTCCAGCACAGCAATTACCTCCTGTGTCTGGGCCTGTGCCTGCAATTGCTTCCCTTCTTTCAGGAAATGCCGCCTTCCATAGAGTCTCTCTGTCCATCCCTTGAGAAAGGAAGAGGCACAGCTGGATCAGATGGAACCATTACATAGCAGGGAAGTGGCCTCTTCAGGAGGCAGTGCTTGTCAAAGACATGGAAGAGCATCAGGAAAAGCCAGGCTCTCTCTTTTCCAAACCACCATCCCTCTTGAACTACTCAGATCAGCAAATTGCGGAGGATCTCAAGGCATTCATGGGCCATGGTGCCGTTTGGGCACCCTGTCTGCTGATGCCAAATGCCTTCCTGCAGAGACTGGGGAGAAGCTGCAACCAGGCCAGATGGATAAAGAGCCGTGCAGGGTGTGAAGGCATTGGGCCTAAAGATAAGTAAATATAAGGCTAATTAGTAGACTAACATAACACAAGGCTTAGTACACACACGCAAACCTGTAAGGTTATCCAAAGGACAACGAGGAAGAGGAGAAGCCTTTGGCAAAAGACCACCAAAAGAAGACTGAAGAACTCCTAACAACAAGTGAGGCATGCACTGTGAAGAAAAGTGATATATAATCAGAAAAATCGGAACTAGAAGGAAACTTACAGGAAACATTAATGAATATGTATAAGCATACAGTATATAAGTTTAGCTTGAAGTGCTTTGTTTTGAACGTGAAGCAGGGGGGGAAGCCTCCGTACCCTGGTCAGTTTTGCTTATGCTTTAATCATACTTAATTTCTAGCAGATTATGTATATAAATTTTAATTTTTATTAAACTTGATTATTTTACTAAACTGTATTCTTTTATATCACATTACTATTCAATTTAGTAAATTGTATTCATTTTTAATTAAACTGCCATTGAGCCAAGGGACCTAGTTGTCAAAATTCTAATTTCATTTATAACAATATTTTAACAAAGAAGGCTGTTACAACAACATTGGTATTTACCAAACATGACACAACATGAGCTATATTAACAAAGAAGGCACCTTACGGTGACAACATTCTGCTGTTCAAACTGTAAAACATCCTTCTGTACTGATCAGGAGGTCACGATTTACTCTTTACAATCCTGATGCTGAATGTCTCCTGAGGACATCTGGTCACAGAGAAGAATGAGCCCCTTGTGGGCTGCCCCTGTTTGGACAACCTGCTCCTCACCCCGAGCCTCAGCATGTCTGACATTGCCCACCTGGGACTGACATCCCAAACATTTATCAATTTTTCTTTATCATTAAAATCTAATAAATTAATAAAAATTAAATTATATTTTTTATAATAATATTATTCTGTATTTTTATAACCTAAGTTTTATATTTATATTAAAGAATTGATACATTTTTAGCAACTAAAACCATTATCAGTTCTTGGTTCAAAGTAACACAATTCCCTTCATTAATTAATTGATCACTATTTCTCCCTCTTTATGCTAATTACACTTATTTTTAGTCCTTTGATCATCTTTTTTAATAATTTTCTCAGACGGGGTAAAAGGGACCACTTTGGGGTCCATGGAGACTTTTCTGGGGAACATTGGGGCAGTTTTGGGTCTGGGGAGGGAATTTAGAGAGAACTTGGGGGTCTGGAGGACACTTGGGGAGCCGGGTGGGCACTTGGAGGGGCACTTAGGGATTCTGTGGGACAATTCGGGGCCTGGGGGAGCACTTGGGGGTCCAGGGGGGCACTTGGAGGTCAGGGAGGGGAATCTGGGGGCCCTTCAGGGTCCGGGCGGGCACTTGAGGGGCTGTAACAGGGAATCTATGGGCCGCGGGGGATGATGGGAGTTGTAGGCGCCGGTATAATACGGTTTAATGGAGCCGCGGAGCATCACGGGAGTTGTAGACGCAGCTCCAATGGGTTCCGGTGAGGCGCGGGGCATGACGGGAGATGCAGTCCCGGCTGGAATAGCGCTCTATGGGCGCCGCGGAGCATGATGGGAGCTGTAGTCCCGGAAGTGGCTCGGAAGGCGCGTTTGGCGGTGTGGGGAAGCGCTTGGAGAACACTTTTGCATCCGAGCCATGGCTGCAGGTGCTCGGGGGGAATGTATCCGGCTCGGGAGCACTTGGGGGGAACCTGGGGAGCGCTAACCGGGCTCTTTAGGGCGCGGGGCACGGCAGGAGGTTTGGGCGCGGAACTGTGTTCTGAGTGGCTCAAATAGCGCGGGGGATTGAGCAGGAGGTGGGGTTAGGGAAGAGGTGGACGAGGGTGGAAGAGGGGGAGCAAGAAGAAGAGGAGGGAGAAAGGAGGATCAGGGAACGGAGATGGAGCCACGAGGTCAAGCACTCCCTGAATTCACAGCCGCCTACCTATGGGATCATCACACCCCATCCCACAGCTGACTGGGCAGGGGGAGCTTTGCCCAGATATTCTGAGGGGTCCCTGGTTTGGGCTTCTTGAGGGGATGTTTGGAGAACGAAGAACTCCAAACCTGAGCAGAAAATGCCCCTTGGGGGTAAATTGGGGGGTCCCAGCATCCCTAAGTGGGGAGATGGGAACAGGGAACTTTTCTGATTCCTGGCACTCCCAGCAGCCTGGGGAGGGCAGGGACCAAGTAGACGGGGGACCCCCAGTACAAGCGTGACCCCCAGCAGCTGGGACAGGGGGGAACCGCTGAACACCAAAGTGGAGAGACCAGAGATGGGGAACTCCTGGGAGACATTTTCAGGGCTGAATCTTGGTGTTTGAGAGGTTTTTATGGACTCCAGATGGCTGGTGACTTCTAGAGATGGACTTGGACAGGAGGAACCCCATAATCCAATGTGCTCATGAACTGTATTTTTCCCGAAACCAGGATTTCCCATTCCCAAACTTTGGCTGGATGGAGGAGCAGGCTGTGAGGAAGAGGAAGATGCCCCAGGACACCCAGGCAGGTGAGGAGGAAGTCAGTGCCCCTTTCCCCCTCTCTCCTGCTCCATCTCCCAGCCCAGCCTGGCCCCCGGCTGCAGGACAACCCCGCTGCCGACGCCGTCCTGCCGGGGACGCACTGGGGGGATCTCCTTCCCCTTCCCTCTGGCACGGAGGCAAATCCCATCCTCTCCTTGTCCTTCCTTCCCCAGACAAGAAGCTGAGGATGGAGACCAGGGAGGACAAATCCCTGGGGCAGAACCTCGTGGAAGAGGCCGTTTTGAGCAGCTCCACAGTGCAGGAATCCAACGGGGAGGAAAAGCCCTGGAGATCCCACAGGAGGAGGGGCTCCAAACCCATCCCAGGGTGCTCTGAGGAGGAAAGACCCACCCTGTACCGGGAGGGTTGCCAAAGATCCAGCCGTGGCTCTGAGCTGGTGGTCCATGAGCAGCCTCAGGATGGGGAGAAGCCCTACAAGTGCTTGGAGTGTGGGAAGAGCTTTGGCCGGAGCTCATTCCTGATCTGCCACCAGATGATCCACACTGGGGAATGGGCCTACGAGTGTGGGAAATGTGGGAAGGGCTTCAGCTGCAGCTCCCACCTCATCAGGCACCAGCGCATCCACACTGGGGAGAGGCCCTACGAGTGTCCTGAGTGTGGGAAGTGGTTTTGGACCAGCTCCACTCTCCTCCTGCACGAGCGGATTCACATGGATGAGAGGCCCTTCCGCTGCCCCGACTGTGGGGAGTGCTTCAAGTACAACTGCACCCTCGTCACCCACTGGTGCATCCACACTGGGGAGAGGCCCTATGAGTGTCCCGGGTGTGGGAAGAGGTTTCAGACCAGCTCCCATCTCCTCGTGCACCAGCAGATTCACACGGATGAGAGGCCCTTCCGCTGCTCCGACTGCAGGAAGGGCTTCAAGTCCACCTCATCACCCTTGTCAGGCACCGGCGCATCCACACTGGAGATGGCCCTAGAAGTGTCCCCCGTGTGGGAAGAGCTTCACCCAGATCTCTAACTTGACCCAACACCAACAGAGGCACCAGTAAGGGAAGCCTCTGCCTTGGAGGTTGGGCCCTGCAAGCCCAGGAAGAAACTCCACCCTGGGCCCCTCGTGGGGTGGCAGCCCAGGGATTTCTGATTGCGTTTGGGCCCCTGGGGTTTCTCCCTTGCTGTGTTCCCAGTGGTCCCTGACCTGGAACTCCACCCTGGTTCTCAAACCCCATCTCCCTGCCTCTGTTTGGGGCTGTCTCTGGATCTGAGTTTGTTCCTGAGCTGAATAAATGGTTTCCTGAGCAGAATCCCATCTCGTTGGTGTCCCCTACTGGTTCCAGGTAACTGTGGCCTCCGTGGACATGATGTTGCGGCCCCGGAACGTGAGACCCCACAAAATTGAGACCCGCCCCCAGACCCCCCCAAAATTCCCTAAAATTCACCCATGTCCAACAAAATTCCTTTAATTTCCTTAAAATGTCCTTTTTGTCCCCCTCCAGGACCAGGTGCTTCAGCTGGATCTCAGGGACAGCCCCAGGAATTTGGAGGACGTCTCTCCTCCCCTGCCACTCCCAAGAACCTGCTGCTTTTGGGAAAAAAAATTTTCAGAAATTCTTTGGATTCAAGGAGGAGTTCCCCCATTTTTGACACATTTTTTGGGGGTTCTCCCCCAGATTTTATCCTTTTTTGTTTGGTTGGGTTTTTTTTGGTTTTTTTTTTTTTGCTATTTTTTGGTGGCTTTGGCATTCTTCAAAGTGGGCTTTTTTTGGAGGGGGTTCCCACAATTTTTTTGAGGGGTCCCTCAATTTTTTTGGAGGGAATCACCCCCTCTCTCAATTTTTCCTCTGTCCCCCTTTCCCCCTTTCCCCAAATTGGGGTGGGGGTGGTCTTTTTTTTTTTTTTTTTATTTTTACCTTTTTTCTTCCCCTTTTTTTTCCCTCTTTTTATTTATGTGCACTTAATTTGAGGGGACTGAGGGGCAGGAATTTTGGAGAGGTGTCGCCCAGCGTGCTGGAAAAGTTGGGGGCACTCTCCTCCCCAAAAAAACGGGAAAAATCCTGGGAATTCTGGGGTTTCCCCCCCTTCCCAAACTGTGAAAAATGTGAAATTAAAAATTTACGTTCTCAGCTTTTTGGTGATTTTTGGGGGAAGGAGTTGCAATTTTGGGGGGCTTCTTGGGAGGGGTCACTGGTTTTTTGCAGGGGATCTCCTGAGTTTTGGGGGGGAATTTGGGAAACTGGGGGGAATTTGGGGTTTTGAGGGGAAAATTTGGGGTTTTGGGGAGAACTTTTGGTTTTTTAAGGGGAGGATTTGGGGTTTTGGGGAAAAAAATGGGTTTTGGGGAGAAAATTTGGGGGTTTTGGGGGAAAATTTAGGGGGTGGGGAGAATTTTGGGGGTTTTGGGGGGAAAATTTGGGATTTTGGGGGGGAAATTTGGAGTTTTGGGGGAGATTTTTTAGTCTTGGGAGGATCTGGGACTTTTGAGGGTGTATGGGGGTTTTTCAGTTTTTGGGGGGATTTGTGAGGAATTTTGGGATTTTGGGGGAGGAATTTGGTGGTTTTAGGGGGAAATTCAGGGGTCCTGAGAGAGGTTCTGATTTTGGGAAGGGGATTTGGGGAGCATTTTTTGGGTTTGAGGGAATTTCCATTGGTGGGGAGGGGCACTTTGGGGAGGCATCCTGAATTTGGGGAGGGGTCTCGGGGGGGATTCCTGATTTTAATTCGGGGTTTGGGTTGGATTTGGGGAGATTTTCCAGCGATGGGAAGGCATCTCAGGGGTGGGATTTGAGGAGAGGTCTCATCAGGGCACCATCCTGAGCTGGAAGTGGGGAGGATGTTGGGAGTGGAATTTGGGGAGGATCTGGGGGGAGTTTTCCAGCCATGGGGAAGGGTCCTGATCCCGTGGCAGTTCCTGAATTTGGGGAGCAGTCTGGAATTTGGGAGAGGTGTCTCATTGGGGCAGCAGGCGGAGCTGGAAGCAGGGCACGATGTTGGCGAAGCCGCTCTCCAGGGGGGCCGTGGGCAGCTCCTCGGGGGGTGCTGGGGGTCGCGGCCGCAGGCGCTGCAGCAGCGAGGTCAGGAACAGGAACAGCTCTGCCCGCGCCAGCGCCTCCCCCAGGCACAGCCACTGCCCTGTGGGGAGGGGGCATCAGCACCGCCCCACCCCAAAGGGTCGGGGGACCCAAAGGGGTCTGGGGGTCTCTAGAGGGGCTGGGGGTCCCAGAGGGATGGGGGTCGCTAGAGGGACTGCAGGTCCCAAAAGGGGCTGGGGGTCCCAAAAGGGCTGGGGATCTCTAGAGGGGCTGGGGGTCCCAAAGGGGCTGGGGGTTTCAGGGATTGGGGATTCCAAAAGGGCCGAGGGGATTCCAAAGGGTCTGGGGACTCTGGCGGCTACGGGATCCCAAAAGGGTCTGGGGTCCCAAAAGGGTCTGGGCTACCCCAAAAAGGGTCTGGGGGGGTCCCTAAAGGGTCTGGGAGCTTTGGGATTGGGGTCTAAAAATGGTCTGGGGGTTTCAGGGGTGGGGGTCCCAAATGGGTCTGGGGTCCCCACCCCGAGGAATTTTGGGATTCCAAAAGAATGTAGGGCCCCACCCCAAAGGAATTTTGGGATTTTTGGGATTCCAGAAGGATTTAGGGCCCCACCCCAAGGATTTATGGGATTTTTGGGGTGCCCACTGGCCAAGAAGGGCACAAAGGCCTTATTGTGCTGGAACTAAGCCTGCTCATCCAGGAAGTTCCCAGGGTCAGATTTGGGGGATTTTTGAAGGATTTGGGGTTGTTTAGGACCAAGCTCAGCAGGGGGTAAATGTCCGTGCCCTGTGGGGTCAGGTGTGGGGCCAGAAGGGTCATTTGGAGTCAGGTGAGGGGTCAGAGGGGTCCTTTAGAGTAATTTGGGGTTTATTGTGGTAATTTGGGGTCATTGGTGTCATTTGGGGTTACTAGGGTGTAAGAGAAAGTCCAAAGTTTCCCTCATCTGCCCCACAACCATTGCAAGAACAGAGACCAAGACCCTGAAGACGCCAAGGGACTTTGTGCAGGGGTTCTGGCCTGGTTGAGGTGGCAGCTTGCCAGGTGATGGTTTGCAGGTGTGCTTGTTGTGCTCTCAAGGTACACTGCCTTCATTCCTGCTGCTGAGCAGGGACTTGTAAGGAGCGGCCTGTTCTGTACCTTACACCTGCTTCCCAGAGCAAGGGGTCTCATCACAATAGCCGAGGAATTTCCCTTGGCCACCTATTGGCCAGCTGCCCCTTGCTTTGAAACAGACTATAAAAGTGACTTTTCTAAGTTATTTTCTTTGAGAGAGATCTCCCCACAGAAGAAGACACCAGCGACCCCACCTCGTCTGTTGGTAGCTATAACCTCCTCTTTTCTCCCTTTACATTGCCTCTTTACCCCTCTCTCCCTCTCTCTCTCTCTCCCCCTCATCTATCACATAATCCATATTGCTGGCACTAAAATAAAGGTGCATTATTACTGTTGTGATTTAAACTGAAATCCCCTGGCATCCTTTTTGCACTCTGAGCTCAAACGAACCTCTCACAACTTCCACTTGTGTTAGGGGATCGTGACACTCGGGAGCGGGGTGACCCAAGGTGTGGCTTAGAGCAAATGCTCCACGGCACAAGGATATTGGTAGGTGCATGGTGGAGACAAGGATGAGGAGGAGACCTCCAGTATGGGTTCCAAAGGCTTCTACCCCACTGGAAGGTCCAGGGACTGAAGACCAAGAACACAACTTTGTGGGGGGTTTTTATATGGGGGAGTTCAGAGGGAGGGTACAAAATTTTAACCAATAGGAAGAAGCTATGGGAGGAGTGGAAGGTTCCATTCAACAATACAATAGGGGAAACAAGGGGAGCAGAGTGGGTCACATGGGCCAATGGGGAATTGGAGATCAGGGGATTTCCAAAGGGGTGGCTCAGGTAGGAGGCTGGCCTAAGGGAAGACTGACAAATGGGTGTAATGACAGATGGGGAACATGTGAAAACAAGGGGTAGGCTTGAGGCAGGATTGATAGAGGTAGGAGGATACAAACTAGGAGCAAACCAATGACTTAGGGGAATAACAGGAGAAACCATTCAAACAAAACACACCACAACAAGAGAACTGTTAACCATTACAGGAAGTGGCATCTTCAGGAGGCAATGGCATGAGAGTGAGCTCTTGCCACATTGACACTGATTGTTCTATGTGGAAAGGGACACTGAAAACTTGCCTCCAGCATTCTCCATGGATCTCAAACTGCCATGTGCCAGGGCTTCCAGATAATCCATGTTCTGATCTCAATCTAGACGGGAGCAGAGATCAGAACCCTTTCCAGGGTGTCCCCAGTGGAGCCATGTCCGCCTTTTGTCTGTCAGGGAAAGAGATGTGGGAAAAGCGGGCAGGTGCCACCCTGCTCCATTTGTGTGCCAGGCCTGAGCTTCAACTGTTTCAGGTTTCTTAGCTAATTTCTCCCTGGCTCCTCTTTAACACGAGCAAGAGAATAGCATCGCACAGTCCAGTTTGACAAATAAGGCTTGTGAACGACTGAGTGCTTCCACTAAATTAAAAATGTGCTTGAAAGCCGACCTTCTGTTCACTCAGGCCTCCTCACCTCTGTAGATGAGGTGAGTTTATAATGCTGGTATGTGGGTTTTAGGAGTATGTGTGTTTTTATCTGTGATAGAGATGAGGAAGTGTTGAATTCTTTCCAGTGAGCTGCCAAAAGCAGTGACTTTAGTCTCTCTTTGGCTGGGGAGTAGCACCGGCCTTGTTGAACGCAGGCAGCAGCACGAGCAGGGCTCCTCCAGTAGCAGGGACACGCCACGAGCCAGGAGAGGACCATGGCACCAGAGGGAACCGTGGCACCAGAGGGGACCGTGGCACCAGCTGTGCCCAAAGTCTGAACAGGGTGGCAAAGTCAGGAGGTGCTGCTTGAACAGCCCAGGCAAGGCCTGGTTAGGAGCCAGGTCTGGGGGCCATCCAAGGAGTCCTGTCAAGAGCAAATGGTTCTAATATTCTCTCTGGGACAAAAAAAGGAGCAATCTTTAGAGTGAACCGGTGCTAATAAATATTTGCGCACATATGGTGGGGTTTCTTTGCAAATGGGCTTTGATGGGGAAATTTCTGACCACATTTGGTTTTACTCTTTAAGTCGAGCACCTGAGTAGCTTTGTTGAGGAATAGAGAATTGTTTGTAGCTCAGTATTTTCTCAGGAGGAGCCTTACATTTTAGCACAGGAGGAAGGTAAGGCAAAGTTTAAAAGCTTTCCCCTCCTGAAATGACACACTTTCCGAGGAAGCTGTGAGGAGAATTCCCCTCAGCCACTGCCAGGGCTGTTTGCCTCCTCTGCAGGCTCAGGATTCTGGGAGTTCCATGAGCCTCAGCTCCCACAGTATTTTCCTCTGAATATTTCTTGTTGTGCAGTATACAGGGAGAATATTTTGTGATAGATTCTCCTCTGGGTTTTGAGGTGAATCTCAGTAATTCCATTGGTTTTCGTGTCCAGATGAACTTTAGATAGATAGGAAGGAAAAGGGAAGAGGTACCATGGAAAATTAATTGCTCAAAATTTGAGAGGCCCAAGCACACTAAAAATGAAGTCTAAACTGAAGAATTTTTTTAATTTTTCTTTTTTTCCCCTGGTAGGTGGGGTAAAACATGAAATGTTAATAAAGTTCTTTGAAAAGATTCAGCAAGCACCTAGCTATATGAGAATCAAAAGAGTGAAGGATAAGACAGGGCATGGGAAGAATCTTCAGCCCTTCCCTGTTGAAGGTAAAAGAGTAGGAAAACTGCCTCTGGCTGTTACCCACAGGTAACGTGTTATTTGTAGCCAACAGCAGATGCCCCAAGCTGTTGGTGGCCCAAGCCCTGCCGTGGCTGCCCCACTTTCAGTCCTAGCTGGACCAGGGTGGCCGGCTCGGGAGGGGAGGAGGTGGGGGGATATCAGGGGGCTTCTGCTTCACAGCCGGGCTGGGGGGCCGTGGAGGAGGCACGGAGTGCTGGTGTTCTGCTTTCCCGGACAACTCCTGCTTCTGAGGCCATGTCTGAGAGCTGTCAAACCAGTCAGTCTTTGGGCTCCCTGGGGGTGAGGGAGAGTTGTGTCTTCTTGGCCGGGAAGGTGGAGCTGCAGCAGGGAGACTGTGGAGAGAGGAGGTGGCTGAGGCCCCCAGCTGCCGCTGGCACACAGGGACCCTCCTGCACAGCAGGGCCCAGAGCTGCCAAGGCTCCCCAGCACGGCTGGAGCTGCTGGCACAGCTTGGCCCAGCTGGACAGCTGCCCCTCAAGGCCCTGGAGAGCAGGGGATGGCTCTGGGCAGGGTCCCTGGCCAGGAGCAGGCCCCAGAGCACCTCTGCTTTTCAAGGACAGTCTCATCCCCACTCTCCTGCCCACCTTGCTTTGCCTCTGCCCACTACTCCTGGGGCTGCTCTTGGCCAGGCAGCCTCAGTGGCAGCCAGCACTGGCTGCAGCCCCAGCGGGCTCCCCAGGACAAGGCCCAGCAATTAAGAGGCCAATGAAAGGCCTGGGCAGCAGCAGAACTCTCAGCAGAGTTATTTGGACAACCAAGGCCTATCCAAAAGTGCACAGCAGCCACACTGGGAATGTTTCCTGACTATGAGCAGCCTTTCAAGAAGCTGGAGGGTGGGGATGAACAACAACTTACCGTTTCTTGTCCTTCCACCACCGGAATCCAACATAGCAGAGAACCATGGAAAGTGGCACTGTGAACAGTATCACTACTGTGCCTATCATGCAGGACTTGCGCACATCCTGCGGGCAGAACACTCTTGGGGTGCTCGGTGGATTCTCAGCATTTATATTTGACTTGCCAAGCGCTTCTGTGGGAGCAATGGGCAGCGTGAGCCTGTGCTGTGCTCCACTACTGAGCTGGCAGCACACTGGATATGGCCAGGACATTCTGTTTCCCCCAGAGCTGGGGCCTGCAGGCACCTTGCTGTCCCTTGGCACAGGCTGTGCCACCCAACAAATCCCAGAAAGCCGAGAGCAGAGCCCAGGGACAGCGCAACTGCTTGGGCAGTGGCTCCTTCCAGGGACAGGGGCCAAACCCATCCCTGAGCAGCCACTGCCACCCCTGACCCTCCCTGCTCCGTGACAGCTCCCCCAGCCCAAGGGGACAGAGCCAGGCCCTGTCAGGGGCCAGTGCAGCCCCTGCCCAGTTTGGAGCCAGGGCTGGCTGTGGCCCTGGGCTCGTGGCAGGGCTGCTGCTCGGGGCTGCTCCTGTGCCTTGGGCCTCTGGATGCTCAGAGCCAGCTCTGGGAGCAGCTGCAGTGGGATGGACATTGGTGCACGAGTCCCATTTCCCAGGGGCTGGGAATGAGCTCCAGAGGCCTGGTAGCCGCAGCACCTCCAGCTTTGGCTGCTGCCGGGCTGTGCAAGGGCAGGCCCTGAGGGAAGAGCAGCTGGCACACAGCCCCACCAAGGGCTTAGCCCAGCACAGCAATTGCCTCCTGTGTCTGGGCCTGGCATCTCCTCCTTTCCTGCATCAGGAGCTGGCACGGAGCGTTTGCTTCCTCTAGCATATGCCATCATCTGCACAGACATTTGCTCCAGCACTTGAGAAAGGAAAAGGGACAGCTGGATAAGATAGAACTGTTCACCATTAGGGGAAGTGGTATCTTCAGGAGGCAATACTTGTCAAAGCCATGGATAAGGGTCAGGAAAATACCCAGGTTATTGGGGCTGGGCCAGGGCCCTCCCTCCTCCAAACACCCCCTTCACCTGAATGACCCCAAGACCAGAAAATTTCAGGGGATCTCAGGGTGTTCATGGCCCGTGCTACACTTTGGGCTCCCTGTCAGCTGATGCCAAATGCCTTCCTGCAGAGGCTGGGGAGAAGCTGCAGCCAGGCCAGGCTGGGAAACAGCCCTGCAGGGCATAAAAGCAGCAGCAGGGCAGTGAGGCTGACATGGATCCCTTCCTGCTGTGCTGGGCATGGCGTGTCCAGATGTGCAGAGAAAGCCCCCAGCTGCTGAGTCTCAGGAGAAGGCTGAGGGACATAGACCCACCATGACGTATATCCAGATCACTCAGCATCTTGTCCAGAAGTTGGGATGCCTCCAGGGATTTCTTGTCTTCTGTGTCTCGGTTCTTCCATCTAGGAGGACCTTAATGGAAAGTAGTTCCATTTCTCCTTCAGTCCAGAGTGGCAGTGAATGCACCTGGGTGGGCTTGCTGCCCTCCAAAGCACTCCCTCATCTCTGCCTTCCACTCAGGAGCAAGACTAGGGGGACCATGTGCCTGCAGTGGCCCCACAATGGGATGGAAGGAGCCCCTTGCATGGCAGTCAGGGGAGAAAGGACTCCCTGGAGCTGCCAGCAGCTCTGAACTGAGCCCCAGGCAGGGCCAGGGCTTGGCAGCGGCAGCCAGAACAGCTCAGGCTCCCTGGGGCCAGAAAGGAGCCACACAAGGCACAGCCCCGGGGCACAGCCCTGAGCCCGGCCCTTCCCTCTCTGCTCTTCTCCATGGCTGCACAGAGCACACAGAAGGAGACACTGGCATTGCACAGTGGAAGAAGATTGACAGCTAAATGCTCCTTCCTCCCGCTGACAGCAATGATGTGGGATCACTCAGGGCTCCAGAAGGGAGCAGGGCAAGGTTTCCAGAATCCACCAACCTTCAGACTCTTAAGGGAAATGGCACGTGAGTGAGCTCTTGCCACCTTGACACTGATAATTCTGTGGAGAAAGGGACATTGAGAACTTGCCTCCAGCATTCTCCATGGATCTCAAACCATTATGTCCCAGGGCTTTCAGATACTCCATGTCACCATCCCAATCTAGAAGAGAGCACAGATCAGAAGCATTCCATGTTGTGCTGGGATCCCCTTCTGCCTTAGGGAACTGGGCACTGCAAGGGGTTTGGGTAAGGCTGTGGGAGCCAGATGTCAATGGACATGGCCAAAGCTGCAGAGGGGCCTGGGGAGCTCTAGGTTGGCCCTGGACACTCTCAACACTTTTTCCATGCTCTGTGCAAAATCCCTGAAAGGCAGGCACTGCCAAGCAGCAGAGATGGCAGCTCAAGCCTCAGCAGGGTTCAGGCCCAGAGGCACAGCAATTACCTCCTGGGACTGTGACTGTGCCTGGCATGGCCTCCCTTCCTGCAGCAGAGGCTGCCCATGAGCCACTGCTTCCTCTGGGAAACGCTGCCTTCAGCACAGCCTTTGGGTTCATCTCTGGAGGAAGGAAGAGCCACAGCTGGATGGGATGGAACCATTCCCCTTTCAGGGAAGTGGTATCATCATGAGGCGATACTAGTCGAGGTCATGGATAAGGATTAGGAAATCATATAAACTTATGGGATTGGCCAGAGCCCTCCGTCCTCCAAACAGCCTCTGAACCTCTGAACCTGATCTACCCCAAGATCCCAAGAAAATTTCAGGGGATCTCAGGGTGTGCATGGCCCATGGTGCAGTTTGGGAATCCTGTCAGCTGATGCCAAATGCCTTCCTGCAGAGGCTGGGGAGAAGCTGCAGCCAGGCCAGGCTGGGAAACAGCCTTGCAAGACATGAAAGCAGCAGTGGGGCAGTGAGGCTGCCATGGATCCCTTCCTGCTGTGCCAGGCATGGCGTGTCGTGATGTGCAGAGAAAGCCCCTGGCTGCTGAGTCTCAGGAAAAGGGCTAAGGGATGCGGACCCACCTTGTCCTCCCTGCAGCATTTCCTTCAGCATTTGCTGCATGGTATTGGATGGCTCATGGGGTTTCCAGTGTCCTGTATATTTGTTCTTTCCTCTTGGAGGACCTTATAAAAAATATATATATCCATTTCCCAGGAATGGATCCTACAAAATCAGGGTTCAGCCTGTGGGATCAGCAAGGACAAAATACTCACCCCTGCGACGGGAGCTGGGCTTGCGTGCAGCATCCAGCCCAGGAGCCTGGAAAGTCCTCCCTGCAGACACACCTGTAACTCAACAGCCACAGAAACTTCTGTCATCTCTGCTGATCTGCACAGGCAGCACTGAGCCACAGGAGTGGTGAGGGGATCAAGCAGGGCAAGGGCACACACGTGCACGGCTCTGTCCTGGCACCTGCAGCGATGCTGCCCCGGCCGAGCCTTGGGCTCTGAGCTGTGGGTACGGAGGAGCCCGCTGGGCCCGAGGTACTGGCTCTCCCCTGGAGAGGAGATACTTTTCTGTAAGAGCGACACAATGTCGCCCCCAGGGGTCTTTGAGTTAGTTATGTTAAACTGTTGTGTTTCATTGGTGTTCCCCCCTGCTGTCCCACCCCAATACAGGTATCTCAGGCTTCCCCCCGCCCCTCTCCTTCCCCATAAATATCCCGGGTTTTCTTCTGTTCGAGAGATTCGCTGTTACCGGCACCCTTTGCCGAAGCTTTGCCTGAATAAAGGCTTGTGCCTCGGTGGAACGCTGGACCAGCTGTCTCGTCCCTGCTTCCTGTGTTGCCTGCCGCCGCCGCTGCCGAGCTGAGCTGAGCTGAGCTGAAATCACTATACTATTACTGAGCTGAGCTGAAATCACTATACTATTACTGAGCTGAGCTGGAATCACTATACTATTACTGAGCTGAGCTGGAATCACTCGACTGCTCGAAGCTGCTCACATGCGCTTCGGGCCAGCCTTTCTCAAGGCTGCTTCTGGAGAAGTCGCGGTGCTCCGGGCTTTCCGCCGCGGCGGCACTGAGCTGGCAGTTCTCCCAGGGGGAAAGGCCTTCACCTACCCTCACCATCTCCCAGAGCCTCAGTCCTGGATGTGGGTTGGGAAGCCAGATCACCTTCACCGAGAAGCTTGGCTGGAAAGAAAGGTAGGACAGAAGAGCTCCCGTGGCTCTGTAAGAGATCCTCAGGCTCCCTGGGGCCAGCAAAGGAGCCACACAAGGCACAGCCCTGGGCCCGGCCTCTTCCCTCTCTGCTCTTCTCCGTAACTGCACAGAGCACACAGAAGGAGACACTGGCATTGCACATGGGGAGAAGATTGACAGCTAAATGCTCCTTCCTCCCACTGACAGCAATGCTGTGGGATCACTCAGGGCTCCAGAAGGGAGCAGGGCGGGGTTTCCAGAATCCATCAACCTTCAGACTCTTAAGTGAAGTGGCACGTGAGTGAGCCCTTCCCACACTAACAATGATTATTCTGTGGAGAAAGGGACATTGAGAACTTGCCTCCAGCATTCTCCATGGATCTCAAACCATCATGTCCCAGGGCTTTCAGATGCTTCATGTCACCATCCCAATCTAGAAAGGAACACAGATCAGAAGGATTCCATGGTGCGCTAGGATCCCCTTCTGCCTTAGGGAACTGGGCACTGCAAGAGGTTTGGGTAAGGCTGTGGGAGCCAGATGTCAATGGACATGGTCAAAGCTGCAGACTGGCCTGGAGAGATCTGGGCTGGCTCTGGTAACTCTCCACCCTCTTTGCAGGCCCTGTGCAACATCCCTGGAGGGTCAGCAGGATCTGCCCAGGGCCCTTGAGGACTCTCTCCCTCCCACAGAGGAAAGCCTCCCTAAAGCCCTGGGGAAAACCATCCGTAACGCTTCCAAGGGAGAAGGAAGTGCTATACCTGGAAAGGGGACTGAGGCCGCCTGTTCACCTGCTCCCTGTGCTCGCCACGGAGCAGCCTGGGCAGCCCTGTCAGGCAGGGCCACTGCCAGGAGGAGCAGGAGGAGGAGGCGCAGAGCAAAGGCCATGGTGCCTTGCCCTCTGCCAGTCCTGCAGCTCTTGCTGCCACCACTGTCCTGACACCGCTGTCCCAATGTCAGCACCGCTGCTGCCGCCGCCACTGCTGCCACAACAGTCGTGGTCAAGGACTGACTGCTCGGTCCTTGTGGTGCTGTGCAACCACGGGGCTCTGGGACCTCTGTGACCTCAGAGCCTGCTGTCACCTCAGCCTGCTGTCACCCCACAGGCTGCTGTGACCTCATGGCCAGGGTGGAATTGTGTGGGGAGTGGGATCTGCCTTCTTCACTAGGGAGCTCATCCTGCCCAGCAGCTCTGTCCAAGGGCTATGACAGGGTCCCAGCCCAGCTGATCTCACAGGCTGGGGGATGAAGGGATGGAGAGCAGCCCTGCACAGAAGGACTTGTGGCTGCTGCAAGGTGAGAGGCTGGACATGAGCCAGCCATGTGCCTCCAAAGGAGGGTGCCCAGCAGCTTGAAGGAGGTGATTCCACCACCCCTCTGCTCTGGTGTCAGCCCACCTGGAGTACTGCATCCACCTCTGGGTGCCCAGCACAGGAAGGACATGGTCCTGTTGGAACTAATCCAGAGTAGGGACAAAATGCTCTGAGGGCTGGAGCCCTTCTGCTTTGAAGACAGGCTGGGATAGCTGGGGGTGTTCAGCCTGGAAGAGAGAAGGCTCCACAGAGACCTGATTGCTACCTTTCAGTACTTTAAGGGGGCTTGTAAAAAAGATGGGACAGAATTTTTAGTAGGGCCTGTTGTGAGAAGACTGAGGGGGAATGTTCTCAATCTAAAAGATGGTAAATTCAGACTAGACATAAGAAAGACATTTTATACACTCTGGGTTTGAAACCCTGGCAGAAGTTGCCCAGAGAGGTGGGCATCCATCCCTGCTGACATTCAAGCTCATGCTCTGAGCAACCTGATCTAAAGGTGTCCCTGCTCTCTGCAGGGCATTGGACTAGATGGCCTTTAAATGTCCCTTCCAAGCCAAGCCATTCTGTGCTGCTGTGCACCAGCAAAGCAGTGCTG
Organism: Poecile atricapillus; assembly: GCF_030490865.1. NCBI lineage: Eukaryota > Metazoa > Chordata > Aves > Passeriformes > Paridae > Poecile > Poecile atricapillus. The sequence goes on along the minus strand of NC_081267.1, from coordinate 11,277,173 downwards.
GAATAATGCTGGGGTGATGATGCTGGCACCTGTGTTTTGGTAGTTGTGCCATTTAGCTGTTGGCCAAGAGAGGACTGATGGGCTGCACAGTGAAGTCTGCAGAGAACAGTGTGCTCAAGGAGAAACAGGAGAGGAACAGGGCTTCCAACTCAGATAAACACCAACATTTTGCTGCCCATTCCTTGTTAAGAACTAAAGGGATGTCCTGAAGATCCCTTCAATGTGGGTGCACTATTGGCTGTATCAGTACTTGTGTTCTGTAAGACAGGTGAGTTGTTACAGCTTCTTTCCCCATTTATCACTGGATAAAATCCAAATACTGCATTGCTCCATGTCTACTTTCTTCCAAGTAAAGGCACATTTTGTTCATTCTTGAGTGGAACATATTCATCTGTTAACAAGCAAATTCTTCTTGCCATTCACACAATGTTGATTTGCTCTAATAAGATTGTAATTAGGATCTACCTCTCATTGTAATTAAGACTGATGGATTGTGAGGCAAAATGTTGTGCAATTTGCCCTGGAGAGAGTTTTTCTCTAATTCAATGACATATGAAGACAGGTGTAGCCTACCATACTTGTGGCATTAGTCTCCCACTCTGTCCTTTTCTCTCACCCAAGGGGAGGATTGAGGTCTGCAGGTCTCATCTGTGCACAGAAAGAGTTAATATCTCACTCAGGCCTGCAGATGGTCAGGATGGTTTCTGCTGGGCAGTGGCCGAAGCAGTCACGGTGATGGATTTCAGACCGTGCTGGGGCTGTGCCAAGATCTCAGGGTGCCCGGCCAGAACAGTCGTGGCTGTTCTGCCCTCATGGCTGGTCCCAGGCCCCTGCTCCCTTCAATTCCAGCTGCGGGCCGATGGCTTCCCCTCCCTGTGCCCGGCAGCCGCTGGGGCCGCGCGGGCCGTGGTGAAGGGGCCTGGCCCAGCCCAGAGCCGCTCCCGGGGCCTGGCGGAGCCCGGCTCGGTGCAGGCCAGGCTGGAGCAGGGCCGGCCTGACCAGCACCCAGTTAACTCTTCACAGCTGGAAACAACAGAGAGCTTTCCTGGGCTTGCCTGTTTTTAAAATGGGGATTTCACACAGGAGGATACAGCTTCAAAATGGTTTCATAGGTTGTCAGTTCTCAGAGCCAGCCAGCTGTTGGTTTTGCTAAGCACAGAGGAAGCTCTTAGCAGCCCCCTCCTAGAAAAATCATTTGCATAGGTGGCTTCTTCCCTCCTCACCAAGTATCAACTAATATAAAACCACCACAGACATTCAGGGTGTAATAGGAAGCAATTTTGAAGCAATTGTTTTAAAGCAAAAATCAGTTATTAAGCACAGAGATTGATGTCACTCCCCCAGACCACTGGAGAGGGACAGTAACTCTGCCACCTGCCCCCTGGCCAGCCCATTCCAATTCCCAATCACTCTTTCTGGGAAGAACTCCTTCCTATTGTCCAGCCTAAACCTGCCCTGGTGCAGCTTAAGGCTGTGTCTCCTTGTCCTGCCCTCCAGCAGATCCCCACTCGCAGCCAGCTTGGTGTCATCTGCAATTTGTGAGTGCTGGACTCGACCCCCTCAGCCAGACCCTCAGTGAAGATATTAACCAGGACTGGGCCCAGCACAGATCCCTGGGGACACCACCAGGGACTGGACACCAGCTGGATGCAGCACCATCCCCACCACTCTCTGGGCCCGGCCTCCAGCCAGTTCTGCAGCCAGCAAAGAGTGCTCCTGTCCAAGCCGTGGGCTGCAGCTTTTCCAGGGAATGCTGTGGCTCTCCGTGTCCAAGGCCTTGCTGAAGTCCAGCTCAACACATCCAGAGCCTTTCCCACACCCACCAGGCGGGTCAGCTGGTTATAAAAGGAGATCAGGTTGGTCAGGCAGGACCTGCCCCTCCTAAAGCCACGCTGGCTGGGTCTGAGCCCTGGGCCATCCTGGAGGTGCCGTGGGATGGCACTCAAGGGGATCTGTTCCAAAACCTCACCAGGCACCGAGCTCAGGCTGACAGGCCTGCAGTTCCCCAGAGCCTCCTGCCAGCCCTTCTTGGGGATGGGCTCACACTGGCACCTCCAGTCCTCTGGGACCTCCCCAGTGAGCCAGGACTGATGAGGAGAAATGATGGAGAGCAGCTTGGGGAGCTCATCCACCAGCTCCCTCATCCCCCTAGCATGGATCCCATCCCATCCCATCCACCTGTGAGCATCTGAGTGGCTCAGCAGGTCTCTGACTGCTTCCTCCTGTATTACAGGGGGCTCTTCTGCTCCCTGTCCCCATCTACCAGCTCAGGAGAACATTTGTCCTGAGGAAAACCTGTCTTAATGTTGAAAACTGAGGCAAAGAAGGTGCTGAGTACCTCAGCCTTTTCCTCATCTTTGGTAACCATATCCCCCCCAATAAGGAATGGAGGTTGTCCGTACCTTTCCTTTTGCCATTAATGTATTTATAAAAACATATTTATTATCCTTCACAGAAGCAGCCATGTTAAGCTCTAATTGAGCTTTCACCTCTCTGCGTTTCATTCTGCATGACCTAATGACATCCTTAAACATTTCCTGAGTTGCCAGTCCCTCTGGCCAAAGGTGATGCACACTCATCTTTTCCCTGAGCTCCTGCAAGAGCTCCCTGCCCAGCCAGGTTTGTCATTTTCCTCACCAGCTCATTTTTTGTCACAGGGGGACAGGCTGTTCCTGCTCCTTCAAGATTTTTTCCTTGAACTGTGTCCATCCTTCCTGGAATCTTTTCTTTTAAAAGTCTCTTTCCCTTAAAAAAAATCAGATTTGGTACTCCCCAAATCTGCATCCTTAATTGGCTGAAGTCTCCTCTTTGTAAGTCCAGTGTAGGAATTTTGTTGATGCCCCTCCTTCTTTCACAGAATATTTCAAAACTCGATGATTTCATGGTCACTGTACCCCAGGCAGCCTCCAACCCCCACATCCCCCAGCAGCCCTTCTCTGTTTGTGAGCAGCAGGAGACACAGCTTTCCTTGGCTGTGGCAAGAGAAGGAAACCTCCCCAAAGTGCAGCTTGGCAGGTTCAGCCTGGAGGGGAGGAGAAAGAAAAGTCCCTGCCAGGGTAGAATTTTGGTGCAGGAGGTGTCCCAGCGTGAGACTGGACCATGCCATGGCTGAGTGTGCCAGGAGCCGGCAGTCAGTGGGGCCCAGGGATGCTCCAAGGCACTTGGAGTTTTGCTTCTGACTCCTTGAGCAGCTCCTTCAACCTTCTCTCAGTGCCTGAGGGTCCTGGACTCAGCCCCAAATCCAGCCTGGGGTTCATTAAAATACAGAAAGCCTCGGGGGCTCTTTCTCTTCCTTCCATTGTCTTCAAGTCCAAGGCTTGTGCAGCTGCTTGGAGTCAGTTTGGAGTTCTGTTGAGGAGGAAGATTTGAAAATCCACCACTTTTTTTTTTTTTTTCTATGAATGGCATATTTTTTTTGTTTTCTAATTTAGAGAGAAGGTGACAGAAGCATTCCCCAAGTGATCTTGATGCTGAATGTCTCCTTGGGAGGTCTGGTCACAGAGAAGAATGAGCCCCTTGTGGGCTGCCCCTGTTTGGACAACCTGCTCCTCACCCCGAGCCTCAGCATGTCTGACATTGCCCACCTGGGATTGACATCCCAAAACATTGGAAACATTTATCAACTTTTCTTTATAATGAAAATCTAATAAATTAATAAAAATAAGTTTTTAATTTTTACAATAATATTATTCTGTATTTTTACAACCTAAGTTTTATATTTATATTAAAGAATTGATACATTTTCAGGGACAAAAAACACTATTGGTCTTTGGTTCTAAGTAGCACAATTCCCTTCATTAATTAATTGATCACTATTTCTCCCACTTTATGCTAATTACTCCTATTTTTAGTCCTTTGATCATATTTTTTAATAATTTTCTCAGACAGGGTAAAAAGGACAACTTTGAGGTCCATGGGGACTTTTCTGGGGAACATTTGGGGCAGTTTTGGGTCTGGGGAGGGAATTCAGGGACAACCTCGGGGTCTGGAGGACACCTGGGGGAGCCAGGTGGGCACTTGGAGGGGCACTTAGAGATTCTGTGGGACAGTTCGGGGTCCGTGGGAGCACTTGGGGGTCCAGGGGGGCACTTGGAGGTCAGGGAGGGGAATCTGGGGCCCTTCGTGGTCCGTGCGGGCACTTGCGGCGCCGTAACAGGACTCCGTGGGGCGCGGCGGATGATGGGAGTTGTAGGCGCCGGTATAATACGGTTTAATGAGGCCGCGGAGCATCACGGGAGTTGTAGGCGCAGCTCCAATGGGTTCCGGTGAGGCGCGGGGCATGACGGGAGATGCAGTCCCGGCTGGAATAGCGCTCTATAGGCGCCGCGGAGCATGATGGGAGCTGTAGTCCCGGAAGTGGCTCGGAAGGCGCGTTTGGCGGTGCGGGGAAGCGCTTGGAGAAAACTTTTGCGTCCGATCCGTGCTGCAGGTGCTGGGGGCGAATGTATACGGCTCGTGAGCACTTGGGGGGAACCTGGGGAGCTCTAACCGGGCTCTTTAGGGCGCGGGGCACGGCAGGAGGTTTGGGCGCGGAACTGTGTTGTGGGATGATGGGAGATGAATTCCCAGCAGTGGCTGGAAGGGGAATCTGTGGGGTCGGGAGCATTCAGGGATCCAGGGACGCGTTGGGGGGGCGGTTCTCGAATGGGCGCTGAGGGGGCACTCAGGGATCCTGGAGGGTTTGGGGGAGACTTATGGGACATATGGGGGGCGATCCCGGGGCTTCTGGGGAGCGCAGGGCATATTCCCAGTTCCTCACAACCTGGTCTCAGTTGCCCCCTGCAGGCACCTACTGACTGCCAGTATGATCCCAGTATGATCCCAGTATGATGTCAGTACACAGCCAGTGCAATCTCAGCCACTGCCAGGATGATCCCAGTACAAACCAGTCCCTGCCAGTGCTGCCACTCCTGGGATCCCCCAGCCCTCTCTGTGTTCCCCCCTCCCGCATCTCCCCAGAGCAGCCCCAAGGGCTGGCAGTCCCCAGCCAGGGTCCCCAGCCAGCCCCAGGTTGGATCTGCAGCCCCCAATTTTCCCAGTTTCCCTCTCCTTTTCCCCGGGCCGGGTTCCCCCCGTCCCCAGCGGGTGGGAGCAGCGGAGAGCCCCGCGCTGCCCATCCCGACCTGTCCCGGCTCCATCCCCGCTCCTGCCGTGGGCTGTGAGGGGTTCGGGAACGGGGCACCGAGGGTGTCACTGCTCCTGGGGGAGGACGAGGAGGAGGAGGAATAAATGAGGATGAGGGTAAGGAGAAGGAACCACAAGGTCGACCACTCCCTGAATTCATAGCCCCTCTCCTTTGGGATCATCACCCCCCATCCCACAGCTGACCGGGCAGGGGGAGCTTTGCCCAGATATCCTGGGGGGGGGTCCCTGGTTTGGGTTTATTTTGGGGGAGGATGTTTGGAGAATGTGGAACTCCAAAGCTGAGCGGAAAATTCTACTTGGGGGGACATTGGGGGGGTCCCACCATCCCTAAGTGGGGAGATGGAAACAGGGGGAACTTTTCGGATTCCTGGCACTTCCAGCAGCCTGGGGAGGGCAAGGACTGAGCAGAGGGGTGATCCCCAGTACAAGCGTGACTCCCAGCAGCTGGGACAGAGGGGAACCCTTGAACCCCAGACAGGAGAGACTCGAGATGGGGAACTCCTGGGAGGCATTTTCAGGGCTGAATCTTGGTGTTTGGAAGGTTTTATGGACCCTACATGTTTGGTGACTTCTAGAGATGAGCTTGGACAGAGGGACCTGCAAACTCAATGTCCTCATGCCTTGTATTTCCCCAAACCAGGGTTTCTCATTCCCAAACGTTGGCTGGATGGAGAGGAAGGCTGTGAGGAAGAGGAAGATGCCCCGGGACACCCAAGCAGGTGAGGAAGAAGTCAGTGCCCCTTTCCCCCTCTCTCCTGCTCCATCTCCCAGCCCAGCATGGCCCCCGGCTGCAGGACAACCCCGCTGCCGACGCCGTCCTGCCGGGGACGCACTGGGGGGATCTCCTTCCCCTTCCCTCTGGCACGGAGGCAAATCCCATCCTCTCCTTGTCCTTCCTCCCCCAGACAAGGAGCTGCGGATGGAAACCAGGGAGGACAAATCCCCACGGCAGAACCGCGTGGAAGGGGCTGATTTGAGCAGCTCCACAGTGCAGGAATCCAATGGGGAGGAAAATCCCCGGAGATCCCGCAGGAGGAGGGGCTCCAAACCCAGCCCAGGGTGCTCTGAGGAGGAAAGACCCACCATGTGCCGGGATGGTGGCCGGAGATCCAGCCAAGGCTCTGAGCTGGTGGTCCATGAGCAGCCTCAGGATGGGGAGAAGCGCTACAAGTGCTTGGAGTGTGGGAAGAGCTTCAGCCAGAGCAACAGCCTGATCAGTCACCAGATGATCCACACTGGGGATTGGCCCTACAAGTGTGGGGAATGTGGGAAGGGCTTCAGCTTTAACTCCAAACTCATCATCCACCAGCGCATCCACACTGGGGAGAGGCCCTACGAGTGTCCTGAGTGTGGGAAGAGGTTTCGGATCAGCTCCAGTCTCCTCGTGCACCAGAGGATTCACACAGAGGAGAGGCCCTTCCGCTGCCCTGACTGTGGGGAGGGCTTCAAGCACAACTCCACGCTCACCATTCACCGGCGCATCCACACTGGGGAGAGACCCTTCGAGTGTGGGGAATGTGGGAAGAGCTTCAGCCGGAGGTCCCACATGATCCGCCACCAGAGGACCCACTCCGGGGAATGTCCCTATGAATGTGAGGAATGTGGGAAGAGCTTCAGCCGGAGGTCCCAACTGACCATCCATCAGATGATCCACACTGGGGAGAGGCCGTACAAGTGTCCAGAATGTGGGAAGAGGTTTCAGACCAGCTTCCAGTTCCTCAGGCACCAACAGATTCACACAGAGGAGAGGCCCTTCCGCTGCCCTGACTGTGGGGAGCGCTTCAAGCAAAACTCCCACCTCATCACCCACCGGCGCATCCACACTGGGGAGAGGCCCTACAAGTGTGAGGAATGTGGGAAGGGATTCAGCCAGAGCTCCAGCCTCAGTACCCACAAACGCATCCATACCGGGGAGAGGCCCTATGAGTGTCCCCAGTGTGGGAAGAACTTCTCAGACAGCTCTCACTTGACCAGACACAAACGGAAGCACCAGTAAGGGAAGCCCTGCGAGTACTCCTAGTGCAGGAAGAGCTTCGTGCGCTGCTCCAACTCCATCCCCCATCAGTGGACCCGCGTAGGGCAGAGCCCTGATGGCACACGTTCCCTGTATCTGTGTTGGGAAGACACTGGGCTGGTGGTCATTTTGGTTTGGTTCTAGTTATCTTTAGATTCGTCTTCATCCCTTCGAAACAGACTAAATTGGGGTAAAAATCAACAAATTAATGGCATCTAAAACCTCACATTTTACTAGTGCTTCAAGAGAATCTGAGAATCAGGGACCTACTTGAGCATATTTGGGGGTTGTGGGGGTATTTGGTGTAGTTGTCTCCATTTCTTGGCACTCAAAGAGATGAGGGGCTTCAATCTGTCACCTCAAGACCTCTCAGTGCCTCTCAATGCTACTCAGTCCCACCCCAAAATTATTCAATTCCACCCCCCCTCAGGCTATGATGCCCTTAGTTTTAGCTTTCATATTTTTCATTTTCTGCACTGCCTAGGTTTGTAGTTTTGAACTTCATATTAATTCAAATATAGGGAGAGGCCATGGGGCATTCCCCTGGGATCTCTCCAATTTTTGGAGGGCACAGCCACCCTTTTATCCTAATTCCCGGCCGTACGTCCCTTCTCCCTTTCCCCATAGGCTGAGGTACTTTAGAGGTACAGACTTCCTGGTACGCCTGATACCTGAGATACCATCCCCCCTCCCCCCAGTGCATAATCTCCTTCTTAGTTCTTAATCCTTGTGGAATTTTATGGTGTTTCCCCAGTGTCTCTTTCATCTTTCAGTTGAATCCATCCCATTGTTTCTGTTAACTCTCAGTGATAGTTTCATTTTATCAGCAGACTCACAGTTTGTTTTTAAAGACAAGTGTCACTCTGATAGTATAAGGTTTTAAAATCTTAGAAAATTCGGGGACTTAGAAAGAAAGTTAGGTTTGGCGAGCCCGGGAAAAGTAGGCCCTGGGAAATGTTAGGCCTTGTGCTTGTTAAAGATCAGGTCAAACTGCACCTGTGTAATCAATATATGATAAATTATACAATTGTTAGATGTGTTTAGATATAATTATTGTTTAGAGAACATGAGTAATAATGTTAGGGGGTTGAGAGGGATCACAAGAAATCCATGCTTGGGTAAAAACAATGCATACAATAGAACAATGTAAGTTTAATAATTAATATGAAAGTTATGTAACGATAGAGTATAAAAACATGTTCAACTCAAAACCAAGTCAGGTCAGATTTGGGTATGTGTACCCCTGACACCCAGAGCTCTTCAATAAAGCACCTTCATATAACCATTCGTGGTTGTGTGTGATCCTGAACGCTAACATTTTGGCGACCCAGATGGGACCTTGTGAGTGCTGCTGAGCGAGCTCACGACCCGATCACGCTCCAGCCGGCACCGAGGGATTCTCAGGGACCCCATCAGCTGCGACCGTCTCCGCTGCTCACAACTTCCCCAGGAGAGAAAGGTAAGGTGCTTTACTTTGGTTTGGGTGCCTGCCAGTAAGACACAGTGAAAGCTGCACGTGGTTGGGCTAAAGGAATTCCCATTGGTATTGCCCAGGCACCGTCCGTCAGACGACTGCGAAAGAGTCACAGGTTCAGCATTTGTGGTGTATTGTAGTTATACTATGGAGAAGCTTAAAGGGATTTTGGGCAGCAATGCTCCCATACTGAGTACTTCTCCTTTGGGGTGTTTATTAGCACATTGGAAACAAGGTAACTTTGGGGAAGAATTACATAAGACTAAATTAATTTCAGTGAGATCTCCCCACAGAAAAAGACCCCAGCGACCCCATCTCGTCCGTTGGTAGCTATAACTTCCTCTTTCTCTTTTCTTTGTTTTCTTTATCTCTCCTCCTCTCTCTTCCTCTATCGCATAACCCTTGTTGTTGGCACTAAAATAAAGGTACATTATTGTTGTTGTGATTTAAACTGAAATCCCTTTGTGTCCTTTTTGCACTCAGATCAAACAAACTTCTCGCAACTCCCACTCGCGTTAGCGAATCGTGACATTTAAACTGGAGTCACGGACAGCTTTTCTGACAGACAGAAGGGGCTGCAGGTTTGTTGTGCAGTCTGTATTAGGGGAAGGATGTCTCGCTCCAGCTGCACCTAGCGCGACACTCCCAAGAGTGAGCGGTGTCTAGAAAGCAAGGGGGGCGACTCGAATTTCCTGCAAACTGCACCCGCCGAGGTGAAAAGCACCCCACACTCACTTGAGGGCTCTGTCTGCAGAATTTCACAAAAGATCTCTTAGTGCAAAAGGGCGGGACTTTTTGTTGTTGTTGTGTGTATGAATTTTGCCTGCTTGGTGTAGCAAAGAGACAACCAGAATTTTAAACTGAAAGAGTGCCTCCCAAGCAGATTTGGTCTTTTCACCCATACAGGGAAGCAAAAAGTTGTGTGTGTGTATGTATAATTTAAGTCTATACCTCCCTGTATTTGTAAAAATGACTGAAAACGGCAGTGCAGAAGTTAAAGCTGCATTTTATGCACTGTTAGCAAAATACAATGCCAGACCTTCTCCAGGAAAGGAAGAGTGGGTGCTTAGTAACTGATTTAATTTGAAAAATGTGATTCATAGAGTATTTTTCACAACATGAAACAGAATTTAAACTGGGCAAAAATAAAACTATACTCTGCTCAGTTTTGGGAGCTTGTCTTACAGCAGCTATAGAAACTTGCTTTAAGTGAAGAAGTGAGGAAAGAACTATAATAGACTCCCTCTAAAACCTAGTTAAAATTTTGTAAAAACAATTGGATGAAGAAAGGAGTAAGATCAATCTGTTGTGAGCAGCCCTCCATGATAAAAAAATTAAAAAATGATGACTTGCTAAAAGAAACAAGAGAGGGAAACCCCTCTCATTAATCAAATTTACCCTCAAAAGGAGCTAACTTGGATAAAATCGTGGGGAACACTGGTGTCCTAGTTTGAAACCTCTAATTAAAACAGAATATAATTATATCAATGATAAGGATCTTGATCTACATATAACCATGAAAAGAAAAAAAAAAAGAAAAAAAGAAAAAAAGGGAGTACAGGCGTCTCCCTCACGAGTCAGAGACAGAATACATATTCCGAGTGTCTCTCACTGAAGGAGATCAAATTCGATTGAGAGAACGGGAATCCAGTGGGTACTGGGGACATGGAATCTTCTTAACAGCAGGAGACAGACATAACCCATGGTCTCTAACTCAGCATGCAGCTTATTGGGCAGAGGGGCTTAACCCCTTGGAAAGGGGGGACCCTATAGCTATAGTGAGTACCCCCAACCAACTACTGGAAAACATTCCCAAAGCTGCCTGCTTGCAAATGATACACAAAAGAAAATTAATTGCTGGCTATGAATCACCAATGTTGTTACCTGTGAAAACTGAAATTATGGCCCCTTTAATTCAAGGCCTTCCAGAATCACTTAAACCTACAGCAATTTTTCTCAAAAAAACCCATAGCAGCTATAACCCCTGTGGATAGACTAGATAGATTTCTTGGGAGCCTGACCGATTGACCTGGTTCCACTGATCCTGGGTTTACTCTCTTCACCACCCCCTCTCAGCCGACAGGTTCACAACTGCGTTCTCCTACTAGAAACCATAAAATTTGGACATGGAGAATAGTTGCAAAAGAGCTAATTAATTACAGTAGAAATTATGGACCTGTAAAAATCCCAGAAGAAAAATCAGAGAAAGCAAAGGGTGTTAGATACATTGGTTCTCTTAACGAAAACCCAGAAAAGAGAAAACAAATCTCTAACCACCAGTATTGGTGGTCACTAGAGATTAAGAAAGGGGTCCTCAGAAACGTAATGGATGGCTTATCACTTAAAAGTTTAGTCGAGTAGTTTCTAATTGGCCCTGTCCCAAGTTCATAGTATGGAATGCCCCATTGTATAACCCAGCACACCTCCATAGGCTCTGGGCTGTGAGCCAAAGCAGTCTCCTTCTCAGCTTCTGGCAGTGGAGCCCAAACAGCCTCAGAATCAGGGAAACTGGTAACTGCCTCTCATGGGTGAGCAGAGAGGGGGAAGTTAGTTGTATTTAAAATGCTCACTAGAAATAACAAAACTGGAGACGTACTGATCACAGCAATAGTGGGTCACAAACGTGCGCCTATTACTTCTGTAGTTAACACTAGAGCCCAAATTTCTGTGTTGACCAATACAGACTAGTACAGGATTTGAGAGCAATAAATGGGATAACTGAAGTTATTTACCCAGTGGTAGCTAAACCTTGCACATTGTTAACATCTGTAAAAGAGAAATATAAATGGTTTACTGTAATTGATTTAAAAGATGCCTTTTTCTGCATACCTCTTGACAAAGAAAGTAGGAAACTGTTTGAGTAGGAAAATCCAGAAAATGGAAGGAAAATTCAGCTCACCTGAACACGACTCCCACAAGGATACAAGAACAGTCCAACCCTATTTGGAAGCCTGCTGGCTCAGGAGCTGGAGATTTGCACTGAGAATGAGCAAGTACTGAGAGAACAGTACCTGCTGTTACAGTATGTTGATGATATACTGACAACTTCAGAAAAGAAAACAACCTGCATAAAGGTAACAATTGAAATTTTAAATCAGCTGGGAATGGGAGGATATAAGGTGTCTAAAGAAAAGGCACAACTTGCCCTGCAGACTGTGATTTACCTTCGGTGTGAAATCTCACAAAGGCAATGTAAGCTGGGTACTAATTGTATTCAAGCTATTTGTGCTATTCCAGAACCCCAGAACCTGCATGAGCTGCAAGTTTTCCTTGGGATGACAGGGTGGTGCCGCCTGTGGATCATGGACTATGGACTAATTGCAAAAGCCCTGTATGAAGCCCAGAAGACGCAACTGTTTACCTGGGGCAAACCACAGAAGGAGACCTTCCTCAGACTGAAGGAGGCATTGACAATGGCTCCAGCATTGGGATTGCCTGATTTATCCAATGATTTTCAGCTGTTTGTGCATGAAAGATCACACCTAGTACTGGGAGTGCTGACCCAATGTTTGGGAAGCTGGAAAAGGCCGGTAGGCTACTTCTCCAAACAACTTGACCACGTGAGTGCTGGATGGCCTTCGTGCCTGCGGGCAGTTGCAGCCACCATGATGATGATACAAGAAGCCAGGAAACTCACGATGGGTAGACACATAGATGTCTATGTGCCACACATGGTGACCACTGTTTTAGAACAAAAGGGGGCCATTGGCTATCTCCAAGCAGGATGATGAAATTCCAGGTAATCCTGACTGAGCAGGATGATGTCACACTAAAGACAACTAACCTTTTGAACCCAGCTTTGTTCCTAGGTACCACAACTGAAGAAGGCCCATTGGAACACGATTGTGTGGAAGTGATAGAACACACCTGTTCAGCTAGAGCTGAAAGATGTCCCACTGGAACAGGCAGACTGGGAGCTGTTTACAGGTGGAAGCAGTTTTGTGGAGAACAGGACCAGATACCCTGGATATGCAGTAACAACAACAGGTGCAGTGGTGGAGGCAAAGCCTTGCCAGCAAACACATCTGCCCAACGAGCAGAACTGGCTGCTTTAACCAGGGCATTAGAGCTGAGTGAAGGGAAGAAAGTAAATATATGGACTGATTCAAAATATGCTTTTGGAGTGGTGTATGTACATGGGGCACTGTGGAAAGAAAGAGGACTGCTGTCTTCCCAAGGCACACACATTAAACATCAAGTTGCAGTCCTGCAATTAATAAAAGCAGTACAAAAGCCCGAGCAAGTAGCAATCATGCACTGCAAAGCTCACCAATCAGGAAGCTCTAAAATTCACGAGGGAAATGGGAAAGCAGACTGGACAGCCCGACAAGCTACTCGAGAAGTGCAAGTTGCAATGGCATTGATACCTTTAAAAACTCATGTATCTCAATTCAATTTATCTCCAGACCCAAAATATTCAATAGAGGATGAGAAATTGGGATGCTCAGTGAATGCACAGAAGAATTCAGAAGGGTGGTATGTGACTACACAGGGACAAGTAGTGGTACCCATCTTGATAATGAGAGAAGTTCTACAAATTAAACATAACGAATGTCATTAGGGTGCAGAGGCATTGGTGAAATTGTTAAAACTAAATCTAATTTCAGTACAGATGTTAACAATGCCAAAATCAGTCATGTCAAAATGTGAAATTTGCTTAAAGAACAATCCAGTGGCTAGACAACAGGCAAAATTAGGAAGAATTTGGGTAGGAGTAGAACCAGGAGATTATTGGCAAGTAGATTTTGTAGAATTACCAAGAACTCGAGGATACAAATATCTGTTGGTAGGGGTTGAACATGATTTTGGGATGGCCAGAAGCTCTTCCCTGTCACACAAATCAAGCAAAGGAGACAGTCAAGTGGTTACTGCAAGAAATCATTCCAGGATTTGGGGTGCCTCTAGGAATATCATCAGATAGCGGCCCACATTTCATAGCCACAGTAGTGAGGGAGGTGAGCAGGTTACTGGGAATAGCTTGGGATCTTCATACACCATGGAGACCCCAATCCAGTGGACAGGTAGAGAGGATGAATCAGACATTGAAGAGGCAAATCAGCAAAATATGCCAAGAGGCTAAATTGCAGTGGCCACAAGCTCTACCAATAGCACTGCTGAGGATTCGGATAAAGCCTAGAAGTGGGATGTCAGTCAGTCCTTATGAGATATTGTATGGGAAACCATATGAATCCCCTGAACCTAATCCAAATGTATACGTTATAGGGAAGCAAGAGGTGTATAATTATGTTCTGTCTCTTGGAAAAGCTCGAGCTCGACTTCGGAGCACCCTTGTGTGGAATAGGCCGCTGACTCTTGAGAATCCAGTTCATGACATCCCCCCGGGAGATGAAGTGTACGGTAAAAGCTGGAAGGAAGAAGCATTAAAAGAAAGGTGGAATGGACCCTATCAGGTACTGTTAACTACCTTGACAGCAGTCAAAGGAGCTGGACTGGATCCCTGGATACATTACACCAGAGTGAAGAAGGTTTCCCCTGCACTGTGGACTGCACAAACTGTGGGGCCAACAAAGCTGCAGATAAAGCGGGTTTGATTGTTTCAAATGTCTAGGTTGCTAGTGACTGTAATGGTGATTATTTTATGGCCTTTAGTGCCATCAGTAAGAATCAATGTTACTTTAGGATGTGAAATGCAAAAAGATCAGCTGACAACTCTTCATTTTAGAATGAAGAGGGATGTGGGGGTGCAGCCAGAAACACAAGTGATAAAAGTCTGTAATACCATTCAGGCAGAAAATTAGATTATTAGATTAATTAAAGATTTTGCCTACATGCAAAACACCAGCAAAATAACTGTCTGTCTGCCAATACCAAAGGCAGCAGGAGACCAAATAAATTGAGGAATTATACCATTGAAATTACCTGAAATAAAAAAGAATAATAATGAAAATGTGAGCTGTGTATTGCAAATAGATTAAGAGTACCAAAATAAGACAGTGTTTGAAAATGGTGTGAAGCCAAAGTATTCATCTATATGGGATTGTCATGAAAATGGAGGGAAGTATGAACTGAAACTAGGCTGGTATGGGGGATTAGGGAATTATGGATGGAGTTATGAAAAGATAGCAAAGGTTATAAAAGAAAAGATTCCAGCATCGAAGTGGAAGTGTGAAGGACAGGAAGGAAAAGATCGGGCTGAAGCTTGGGAGAGTGCATGGTCAATGAGTGTGCTTCAGAAATTCCAATCTATGGCAGATAGCCCTTGGTGCATTAAGTGGGAAGGCTCTGAAAATGAAACAGATCCAGGGGTGTGGAACACTGCAACCAGTAGTAGAATGGAGGCAGACAAAGTGAATTGGTGGGTATGGAACAAAGCTTATGACTGTACTTCTGATGATGAAGAAATAAAACAAATGCCACCGCTAGTGGTAGCTCTGCAAATTGGATGTGCCTGCAGAGGAATCAAACATAAACAAGGGGAAATAAATGACAAGATAGGACAAGTGATCCAAAAGGTAATATGGAGCACAAGTACAATTCAGAGTCCAGGCCAATTTGTATGGGCAGCAAGCGATGGCACCTGGACAACACATCTGCCTGTTTGTGGAAAAGTAAAGGAGATTACTTTAGGCCTCCCCACCTTATGCCCAATCTGGAAAAGGTCCCCATTTAAAGAAGAACATGAACTTCTGCAAATAAGGACAAGACGAGAAGTTCAAGAAAACAAAATTGAAGATGAAGAAAGATGGCAAGAACCCTCCAGTAGTATAAAATTTGAGTGAGCTCTGGAATTCTTGTTTAGTCCAATAGCAAATTACAATAATAGAAAGATGTTGTACAAACTTACAGGTCAGGTAGAAAGACTGGCAAGAGTTACCAAAGAGGGATTTAGAGAGCTAAATGTACAATTACAAGCCATGATTAGAATGACCCTGCAAAACAGATTGGCTTTAGATATCTTATTGCTAAAAGAACACGGAGTATGCGGGTACCTAAAAGGACAAATTGATCACTGCTGCATCCACATCCCAAATGGAACTGCAGATGTAGAACACGACATTAATCCATTAAAACCAATAGAACATGAAGCACCGAAAGAGTGGGAATATCTGACCACAAGTTAGTTAGACAAAATTTTTGAAGGGTTGGGATGGAATGTGAGCTCATGGATCAAATCTATTCTTGAGAGTCTGATAATCCTACTGATTGTGTTCTTAGCAATCTGGTTAATCTATGCAGTTCTGAAAGGAGAGATAAAGAAAAGAGTATCCTGGAACCAGAAAATAATAAAGGCACTGACACAGGACAGAGATCCACATCTGCATTTGTCATCTCCAAGTCCTCCAGAGTGCAACAACGCTTACGAAAACTGTAAATTCGAAAATGAACATCAAGTATAAACTCAGAGAAAAAAGACTCTATATAGTGAAAGCATTACATTAATGATAGTAAAGTGAAATACTTTCAAAGGGGAGAAATATGTTACTATGGGGTTAAATGTTTCTGAAAATGTTTCTTAAAACCATGAAGAAGTAGGCCGCAAGAATATCTGGTATTGGGGATGGTCTAGCAAGGTGAAATGTTTACAGTAACGGGAGCTGGTACTTGGGGAGTCCAAGATACCCACCCGGAGATAAGATTCGTACATGTTCGTACAAGGATGAACTAACTGTCATGAAGCAATATTGATAAAGCTAATCAAGCAATATTAATGAAGAAATATTGATAAGGTTGTTATAGTGATTACTGCTACAGCTGAAATTGTAGAAATATGTGCACTTTGGACAAAGACGATGGAGCTAGATTTGGGTTGCTGATACCCCTAGTTCCCATGTGCTTCAATAAAGCGCCTGCATATAATCAATCTGTGATTATGTGTGTTCCTGAACGCTAACATCAGCGTCTCCCTGCACCCAGGGCAGCTCCCACCAGAGACCCTCCCCTGATTTAATTCCCAATCCAGGAGCTACAACAAGCATGGGTGAAGTTCTGGGGGCTGGCAGGGAAATGTCACTGTAAGATCTTGCTGCACTTGGCTCTCGGCCCCTTCTCAAGAGCTTTGCCTTCAAGGGCAGGAACATCTTTTCTTTGCTGGCAACTGGAATTCCAGACTCTTGGAGTGTGTGCCATGCAGGACCACACAGACTGGGATCCATGGGCTGGGATTGCACAGACTGGGATTGCACAGACTGGGATTGCACAGACCGGGACCGTATGGATCAGCACCAGAGATTGGGATCACATGGACCGGGACCACATGGACTGGGATGGCTGTACCAGAACGATGCGAACCGAGGTGGTCCCGCCCTGCCCAGGGCTCCCTCCCAGTTCCCTCCCAATTCCCTCCCAGTTTCCTCCCAGTTCTCTCCCAGTCCCTCCCAGCCCTTCCCAGTCTCGCCTGGGGGCACGGCCAAAACTGCCCGGAGTGAACGCGGTGGTCCTGGAGCGATCCCAGAGCTAATTCTGGTCCTGGTGTCGATCTCTGTCCCGAAGCTGTGGTGGTCCCAGTGTCGGTCCCAGAGCGCTCCCAGTCCCAGTCTCTGTCTCCATCTCACTCTCAGTCCCGGTCTCGGTCCCGGAGCGGTGCCAGTCTCAGTGCTGGTGCCAGTGCTGGTTTCTGTCCTGGTCTCAGTCTTGGCCTCGGAGCTGTTCCTGTCCCAGTGTCAGTGCTGGTCCGGAAGCGATCCCAGTGCTGATCCCAGTGCTGCTCCAGGAGTGATCCCAGTGCTGATCCCAGTGCTGCTCCAGGAGTGATCCCGGTGCTGATCCCAGTGCTGCTCCAGGAGTGATCCCAGTGCTGATCCCAGTGCTGCTCCCGGAGTGATCCCAGTGCTGATCCCAGTGCTGCTCCCGGAGTGATCCCGGTGCTGATCCCGGTTCTGGTCTCAGTCTCGGTCTCGGAGCGCTCCTGGTGTTGATCCCAGTCCCTGTGCTGGCCTCGGTCTCAGTCTCAGAGCAGTCCCGGGGCACTCCCGGAGCCGATTCCGGTCCCGGTGTCGATCTCAATCCCAGAGCGGTGCCGGTCCCGGTCTCAGTCCCGGTCCCGGTCTCAGTCCCGGTCCCGGAGCGGTGCCGGTCTCGGTGCCGGTGCCGGATTCAGTCCCAGTCTCAGTCCCGGTCCCGGTCTCAGTCTCGGTCTCAGTCTCGATCTCGGTCTCGCTCCCAGTCCCGGTGCCGGTCGAACCGAGCCCTTTTCGGGTGATTTCAGGTCCCTTTTGGGCGTTTCAGGCAAGGTTGGGGGATGTTGGGGCCCTTTGGGTGATTTGAGGCAAAACCAGCGACTTTCAGGGTGGATCTTGCACCATTTGGGAGATTCAAGGGTGATTTTAGGCCATTTGGAGTGGGTTTTACACCACTTTGGGCATTTTTATGCCCTTTTGGTTGCACTTTGGACCCCTTGGGATGATTTTAACCTCATTTGGCTGATGTTAGGCCAAACCATGCAGATTTAGCGCAGAGCTTAGGTCCCTTTGGATGGTTTTGCTTTTCACCTTTGTTTACCGAAATTTCAGCAGTTTTCCCCCTTTTATTTTCCTGGTTTTGTCATCAAAATCTTCATAAAAATTGCCTGAAATGTTCTCAAAATCCTACAAAATTCCAGAAAAAATCCACAAATTTCGACAAAAATCCCACAAAAGTCTCTAAATCTTCTCAAAACCCACCAAATTCCAGTAACATCCCACCAAATCTCCACAAATTTCCACAAATCTAAGAAAAATCCCACAAAATTATTCAAGTCTCCTCAAAATCCCACAAAATTCCAGAAAATTCCACATCATTACAAAAAAAATCCCACAAAATTCCAGAAACATCCCACCAAATATCTACAAACTTCCACAAAATCTAAGAAAAATCCCACAAAATTCTTCATGTCTCCTCAAAATACCACAAAATTCAAGAAAAAAACCCCACAAAACTGCAGAAATCTCAAAACCCTATCAAATTCCAAAAAATCCCACCAAATCTCCACAAATTTCAACAAAATGTAAGAAAATACCTCAAAATTTTTCGTCTTCTCGAAATGCCACAAAATTCCAGAAAAATCCCATAAAATTCTTTCAATTTTCTCAAAATTCCAGAAAATTCCAGCAAAATTGCACAAAATCTCCACAGAATTCCACAGAATCTAAGAAAAATCCCTCACCAAATTCTTCTTGTCTCCTCAAAAGCCCTCAAAATTCCAGAAACTTTTCACAAAATCTCCTCAATATCCCACAAAAATCAAGGAAGATCCTACAAAATTCCAGAAAAATTTCCCAAAATTCCCTAAATCTTCTCAAAACCCCAACTAATTCCAGAAACATCCCACAAAATCTCCACAAATTTCCACAAAATCTAAGAAAAATCCCATAAAATCTAAAAAAAATCCCACAAAATTGCAGAAAAATCCCACAAAATTCCTTAAATCTTCTCAAAACCCCACCAAATTCTAGAAACATCCCAGAAAATCTCCTCAAATTTCCACTAAATTCCACAAAAATTCCAAAAAATTCAAGAAAAATACCACAAAATTCCAGATAAATCCTACAAATTATTTAAATTTTCTCAAAATCCCACAAAATTCCAGAAAAAACCCACAAAATTGCAGAAAAGTTCCACAAAATTGTTTAATCTACATTTGTCTTGGCAGTTGTAGATCCCAGCTGCTCTTGCCCCTCTTCTTCTTGCCACTTGAGTTTTAGCAGCACAGCTGCAATTGCCTCTTTCAATCAGTGCTACCCACTGTGCTTTTGTCACAGGGAACTCAGGATTTTTGTTTCAGGCATCATGATCAGTAGAGATCAAAATGCTCCCACGTCCCTGAGCACTAAGTCAAGGAGAATTAAACCCACACAGGTCACATTTGCAGTGCTCAAACACAGCCCTGTTGCTGCTGCTGCTGAAATAGAATCAACTGACAGAGGCCATCACAGAAATTGCCTCTGCAGTGGCAAATAAAATGAAAAAATCCACCAGGAGAAAGAAATACCAGAACTTCCCAACTCGCTTCATTGTTTCTTCTGAGCAGCAGAAGAAAAAGGAACAGGGCACCTTTCAGGCAGTTCCACAAGCTCAGGGTTCTCATTTCCTGGGGAATCTGAGATGCAATTGGCCTTGCTAAAAGGATAAAAGCAAAGGGAATGAATTGGGAATTATTAAGAAAAAATGACCCTTCTTACACACAAAGTTCACCAAGTCATTCCCTGCATTTCTCCTTTTCACATTCTTTCTCTCATCCACTCAGAGGTCCAGCTTATCATGTTCTGGTGCTTATCATCAACTGATTGTGCTCTTGATTTCTCCCAGTGCAAGAGATGTAGAATCATCTAAACTGAACACAGATACAAAATCCCTCTGTCAGCCCATCTTCACATTCCAGATCACTTTCCAGATGTCCATGGGGCATTTGGAATGATGAGCTCTCCACTGCTGGCTGCAGGCTCTGGAGATTCTTTCTCCACATTCAGCCAGGCTTGTATTCCCCAACAATTCCTGGTAGCCCATCATGTTTTCTTTGGCTAGAAGAGGAACAATGAAAACCTTACCAATGGCACAACTCCCCAGTGCACAAGGAAAAGAAAGAACAAGTTGTCAAGTTCTTCAGATATTTGTCCTGCTTTGCTGCAAGAGTTGTGCTGCATTCACAGTGTGGGAAGCCAAGAGAAGCTGCAGCTGGGGGCACATCTTGTGACAGGAGCTGTGCCTTGTTCTCCAGGACAGGTTTTTGGAAAGAACAGACAGGACTATGGAGAAGATTCTGGTAAAATGGAAACAGCTTTTTTAAGAAATGAAAATAAAATCCAAAGAAACAACCAATATGTTTTTTTCTATTTTTCGCTATTTATTTTTATGTTTCCCTTTTCCATCTTGCGCTGTTTCTCCATCCCATTCATTCCAAATGGATCTCACCTCTAAGATCTGAGACTTGGCAAGTTTTAGACACTGTAAAATACCATGAGCTACACCCAGTTTGCCTTACCCTGTTTTACTTGGAAAGCAATGCTGGAGACACAAGTGCAGTGCTTGGCTCAGGTACAAATTCTGCATTCAGGGAATGTGCTCAGACAGTGTCTGACCCTCAGCAGGGACAAGGCACAGCAGCAGCCAAGGGCATTGCTGTGCCCCTGTGCAGGAGTCAAGACTCTGGCTCTTGGCTCAACAGGGCAAAGTTCCCGTGTTTGGCCAGGCTCAGGGGCTGCCCGGGGAGCGCGGGGCTCGGGGCGGGGCCGAGCGGGCAACGGACAAACGGACACGGGGACAAACGGTCCCGGTGCTTCAGTTGCAGCGGTGGCAGCGGCAGCAGCAGCAGCAGCGGCAGTGAAAGCAGCAACAGCAGTGAAAGCAGCAGCAGCAGCAAATTTATGATTTCTCTGTCTCTCTTCTCCCTCTCCCACTGTCCCGCATCCTCTCCCGGTCTCGCATTTACTGTGTCCCCTCCTCTTCTAGGGTCCCTCTCCCCGTGCCCACCTGGGCCATGCCCCCGGTCCACCCCCGGCCCCAGACGGGGCTGCCCAGGCCCCGGCCCCGGCCGTTCCTCCGCGGTCTCACCTCCGCCCAGCTCTGGCTGTGCTGGTGCTGGCGCTGCTGGGCGGGCATCATTGCCTGGGGCTGGGGCGGTATCGCTGCCCTTTGGCTCCACTTGGCCCCGTCCCTGGTCCTGACCCTGACCCCGACCCCGACCCTGACCCTGGCGCCGGCCCCGGCTCCGGCTCCTCTCGGGGCCCGCGGAGGACACAGGCGGCGCGGCCGCTGCCGCCGCCTCCGCTGCGGCTTCCCCGGCCCAAGCTCCGCCGCTCAGCAGCGCGGCCACCGGCCCCGAGCCGCCGCTGTCGCGTTCCAAAGAGCGAACGCCTGCGGATGCCCGGCCCGGGGAGGTCGGGGAGCGCTCGGGGGCCGTTCCTGGCCCAGGGCCGAGCACTGACGGCCGCGTCTCTTCCCCAGGGAAGGCGCAGGAGGCCCTGCAGGAGCGCTACCAAGTGGGTTCACTGCTGGGACGCGGCGGCTTTGGCAGAGTTTTCGCAGCCACTCGGCTCTCGGACGGACTCCCGGTGAGCGGTGGGGCCAGCGGCGGGCGGAGGAGGAGGAGCGGGCGGAGGGGGCGGAGGAGGAGAAGGAGGCGGAGGAGTAGGATGGGGCTGGACACAATGGGCAGCGAGCTGAATCCGCTGTTCCCTTTGGCTTGCAGGTGGCCATCAAAAAGGTGCCACGGAACTGCATCCGGCACTGGGGCGAGCTGGTGAGTGAGCGGGGCCAGCGGCAGAAGCCGGGGCGTGCCGGGCGGGGATGAGCCGGGACCCGGCAGGGTGGGAGCTGCCAGGACACCTGGAGGGAGAGCGGGCATGGGGCCAGCGGAGGGCACAGAGCATCCCGGGCTGGCTGAGGGCTTCCCGAGCCCTGGCACGGCCTCAGCCCCACTGACGGCACCGTGCTCCTCCCGCAGCCCGACGGCACCAGCGCACCACTGGAGATAGTGCTGCTGGACAAGGTGTCCACAGGCTTCCCCGGCGTGGTGCAGCTGCTGGAGTGGCTTGAGCTCCCCAGCTACATTGTTATGGTGCTGGAGCGCCCAGAGCGGTGTCAGGACCTGCGGCACTTCATTCGGGCACGGAGGTTCCTGTCCGAGGAAGAGGCGCGGGAGCTGTTCCAGCAGGTCCTGGCAGCCGTGCGGCACTGCACCAGCTGCGGGGTCCTGCACCGAGATATAAAACCAGAGAATATCCTGGTAGACCTGGACACCGGCCAGGCAAAATTGATAGACTTCGGCTGTGGCACCTACCTTCAGGAGACAGCCTACACTCAATTTGCAGGTGAGCCCACACAGGGGTAGGCTTCTGGTCCCAGCATCTCCTGGCCCAACATCTCCTGGCCCAACCAGGGTGTGGCAGCAGGGATTCTCCCACGACTGGGGCTGGGGCAGCCAGCCTGACAAAATCCCCCATGGGTGGGGGTAGCAGAGAGGGGGAGGCAGAACCTGTGCACCAGCTGGTTTGGTGTGCAGGTGAGAATGGGCTTGGACTGCTGTGCTTCCCTGGTTTTCTTTGGTTCATAATGTTTTTTGGGCAATGCCAGCAGGGAGGATGTGGGTATGGTTTTTCCCCAGCACTGAGTGGGTATTTCCCTTTGTGTGTCATGGTCAGGCCTTGCCAGGGTTTCTGCTGCCCTCTTCCAGCACCAGTGGCTTCTTTTCCAGCCCCAAGTTTGCACCCAAGTTCCAGGTGCTGGCGAGAGGGCAGCAGGTCACCCCGTGTGCCACTGGGGAAGCCCCCACATGCCCAGGGATGCTGGGGTCAGGCTCTGGGAGCAGCAGCATCCCCCTGATGAGCTCCATCCATATTCCATAGGAACACCATCATACAGCCCCCCGGAATGGAACGACTTTGGGTGGTACCATGGCGAGGCAGCGACCGTCTGGACCCTGGGCATCCTGCTGCACGAGATGGTCTGCGGGGAGCACCCTTTCAGGAGGGGCAGGAACATCAGATGGGGCCAGCTCCCGCTGCCACAACGGCTCTCCCAAGGTGAATCCTCATCTCTGGGCACAGGGGGAACACCAGTGTTGGGAGACAGCAGCGGGCTCGTGAGCATCCCGCTCTGGCAGCTGCTGAGGAGGTGGCACATGTCCTGCTCTCCTGCTCTCCTCCAGAACAAAAGAATTAATGGGAAAGTTTAGGCCCAGCTCTGAGCACATCCAGCATGGCCTGGGCACGAGAATAGTGGGGCAAAGCAGACAGGAGCCTTCTCCAACTGACCAGTGGTTTGTGGTTTCTCTCCCCAGATTGCCAACTTCTGATCAGGTGGTGTTTATCCCTGAACTCCTTGGACAGGCCCTCATTAGAAGACCTGTTCCATGATCCCTGGATGCAGGATATTCATTAGCCATAGAAGAAGGGAGAGAGCCACAAGCACAGTGATGCAGGGACCTGGTAAGTTACAGCTCCACACATGCCCTGGCAATCAGCAGCAAAGAAACCCAGACTTTTTTGTCCTGCCTGTGTCACTGCACTGGGCTCATCAAATGGGAACACACAGCCCTTGTGCTGGAGCTGAGCTGCTCTGCCCAGCACTGGTGGGCACCATCTGAGCTGGTTTTGCTTGTCCTGGTTCACTGACAGCCGGGCCCTGGGCAGAACCCTGACAGCCTGGTGTCACCCCAGGGAAGAAGGAGCCCCTGGAGAAGCTGGACCAGGTGGGGCTGCTGCTGCTGCTGGAGACATGGAGGAAAACAGCAAGGATGACATCCTCTTCCTCCACCTGGCCAGCGGCAGCTGGCGATGATGGACTTTGATTCTGGCACCTTCTTCAAAGCAAGGCTCCACAGTGAATTTTCAGGTAAGTCCAGACCCAGGGGGATGCTCCCAGATTTGTGCCTTGGCCGGGGACCAAAGGTTTCCCCTTTGCTGGGGCAGACGCGACTGATTCCTCAGTGGCTGCCCAGCTGGTTTTTGGCAGGGCTGGGGACATGGGCTGGGGTGGTTACGAAATGGGAGTGGGATCCTGGCCCTGCCAACAGCCCCCACCACCCACCGTGCCCCGGGCTGGGGCTGGGGCAGCCAGCCCGACACAAACAAACCCCCATGGCAGGAGCACAGGTGGGACTCCAGAACCTGAGCACGGCTGCTTTGCTGTGCAGGCAAGGAAGGGCTTGGGCTGCTCCACTCCCCTGCTTTGCTTTGGGATCACTGTGATTTTGGGGGACAGTGCAGGGGGAAAGGGAGCAAGCATGGGCTTCCCTCACCCATGGGTGGGTTTTTCCCCAGAATGTAGGGGTTGGGCCTTGCTCAAGCTCCTGACAGACATAAGATTTTTTACCATTTTTCTTGTTTCCCCTTTTTGTCCGTAACCTATTTTCATTAATTTGTTGTTTGTTTTTCTAAAGGAAGCGTTCTAGGTGGGGTCCAGTCTGGATCGGGAAGTGCTTGGGACCAGCTGTGGCGTGGATGGGCCGTGCCCTTGGAGAAGACTGAGGACATCGTTTGGGACCAGCTTTTCTTCTGGCAGCGGATGGTGTGAGGTGGGTCCTCATCTCCTTGGCATGGGTGGGACAAGAGCTTTTGGGAGATGGCAGCGGGCACAGGAGCATCCCGCTCTGGGCAGCTGCTGAGGGGCTGGATCTGCCGTGGCTGGCTGCAGGCTGGGCACATGTCCTGCCCTCCTGCTCTGCTCCCAAAGGCAGCAGTGATGGGCAGCTTTGGGCCCAGCTCTGAGCACGGCCAGCATGGCCTGGGCACCGCGGCTGCCTGGGACAAGGGGACAGGAGCCTTCAGCTGACGGGCGGTTTCTGCTTTCTCTCCTTGCAGCCGGGCTCTGCGCATGCTGAGGCTGCTCTGGGCTCTGCCAGGGCTCTGCTGGGCTCAGCACCACGCCGGGATCAGCCAAAGAAGAAACGGTGTGACCTGCAGCAGAGACTGGAGCATTTTGGCAATGCAGCTCAAGTCTGCAGAGTGTCCACCTCCAAGGGAAAACATGACACCTCCCAAAAATTAAACTTGTTCCATAACTTCTGAAATGAAATCCATCTGGGGTGACCCCAAATGACATTTTTCAGCTTGCTCAAGCTGTAGCTCAGCCCTTCTCTGAACAGTTCTGTCCCCACACCTGCCTTTTACTGCACAACTCTTCCCTCCTTTTCCCCAGTGAGTTCCCAGCCCATCACAGTCTCCATCACACTGCAGCCTTCCTTGGTGCCCCTCACTACGAGGAAGGCCAAGCCCCAGTCTCAGGGACGCATCCTGTCCGTGGCTGAAGAGCAGCAATGTCTGTCTGTGCCAGGGGCTCTTGGATGTCTCTGTATCCATGGACAGAAGGGTCTGTCTGTGCCAGGGGCTCTTGGGTGTCTCTGTATCCATGGACAGAAGGTCTGTCCTTGCAAAGATTTCCATAATATCTTGGTACCCATGAGTATGGAATGAACACAGAGAGTGAAAGTGTCAGTCACGTTGTTTGCACACTCCTTCCTTTCCATACAAGACACATCCATGCACACCCCCACGTACAGATATATTAAAAGGATAGGGATGGATAGAGATTTCCCACAGAGCTCTAACTTTGGGATAACTCACCTTGTAAGCCATGGCCAGAGCATTTTTTTCCCAGCTCTGTGGGAGCAGGTGTCCAAGAGCTGTAGGGAACAGCATTTAGAAGCAGTTTCAGGATTTCTAGGCAGGAAAGGGAGCAGACAACCATCCACGTAACTCACCATATTCATCGGGATGGGCTGCTGGTTCTTTAGGAATATGGCACAATAGAGACATGAGAATTGGGATAATCCCAGCTCTCTGTGGATCTGTGCAAAGGTGGAGCAGCAGAAACACCTTGTGTCTTCTTTGGGGACACAAGGTCCAAGGAGCTGGGGTGGCAGAGCGTGACCTGGGCTGGTGGCAGGTGAAGTCCCATTTCATGATATCCTGGAGTGGCACAGAACAAAGCTCCAAGCACCCACAGCCTCACTGAGGAAGTCCTTGGAGTGCTGCACATCCCATAGGAAAAGCTGCATTCACTCAGTCCATTGGGATTTATCACTTCCACTTGCAACACTTTAGGTCCAAGTTTCAAACTGCAAAATTTTTACACTCAAGACACAGTCATGAAGAACATGTATTTCGATTTCCTGTTCCTTTAACTGCAGTGTAAAATATCTTAATATTGGAAAACATCCATCAAATCTGTAAAGGAAGGCAGCTAATGGATCCTTTCCACTAGCACATGTACAAACTAAGTAACTGAAATCAAAGCTGAGTTCTCTTTTTCAAAAGATCAGTTACCTCTTTCTTACTCCAGTGCTATAGAAGATTTTTCGCTACACATTGGGGGGTAATTTTATCTTTCATCTTTTTTTTGTGTTTTCTTTTTTGTTTTTGTTGTTTTGGGCTTTTTTTACAGAAAACATGTCCTAGAAAAGGCACGTCCTTCACTCCTGGTTCCTGTGTGGAGCAGCTCCCTTCCCGCTGGCTGAGCTGCTCAGGCAGAGCCTGGCAGCTCCTGGCCCTGCAGGGCTGAGGCTTTTCCCCGTTGCTGGGCACAGACTGATGGAGCAGCACTGCTGAACACGGGCACACGCAGAGGGAGCAGAGCAGCTGCCTTTGCCCCCCTGAAGCTCCAAGGCCAAACTCTGAGCAGGCACGGCTGGAAGAGACTCGCAGGCTCCCTGTTGGCTCTGCTGCCCCACTTGTGCCCGGCCCAGCTCTGCGTGAGGCAGAGGGAGAACAAGGGGCAGCTCCCTCCCAGCCCCAGCCCAGGGACCCCTCCAGCCCCGGGCCTTGGGGCACTGTCAGCACCCGCTGCTCCAGCCACCGCTGCTGCTGGCACTGACAGCAACAACCAAACTGGGGCTGGTCCCCAGGGAGCAGCAGCAGTGCCTGGATCTGATCCCTCAGCCTGGGGCAGCCCCCTGGGGGAACAGAGGGCACAGCAAGAGGGACAAAACCAGTCAGGGTCAGAGACTGGGAAAAGCCAGAGCTGGGAGCAGGAACAGCTGCTTCATTGCACTCTTGGAGAAAGCTCTTGGCTGGGTCAAAGCACTGAAAGGTGTGAAAGGCAGAGAGGAGGCCACACCAAACAATGCTCCTGTTTTCACACCCTCCTGTAATAAATGGAAATGATTTGTCCTAACTAAATTGTAACTATTTGGAAAGTTATTATTAGAAGCAATCAAGGGAATTGGTGTTACAAGGCAGATGTACCGCTCTGCAGGTGTTACATGTTAAAATTAAGGTACAGAATGTAGTTTTGTGATAAGTGATGTCCCAAGACAAAATCGACCTTGAGATGGATAAAGCTGGAATGACTTTCAGCATAGGGCCTGAAAATTATAAAATATAAGACTAATTAGTGGAATACAATGCTTATTTACATAACACAATACTTAGGACGGACACACAGCCTGTAAGGTTATCCAGAGAACAATGAGGATGAATGTAAGCCTTCATCAAAAGACCACCAAAAGAATACAGAAGACCCCTTAGCAACAAGTGAAGCATGCGCCATGAAGATAAGTGATATAAAATTTAAAAATTGGAAGTAGGGGGAAACATGGGAAACATGAATGAATATGTATAAGCATACAGTATATAAGTTTAGTTTGAATTGCTTTGTTTTGTATGTGAGGCAGGGTGAGAAGCCCTCTCCGTACCCCAGTCAGTATTGCTTATGCTTTAATCATATTTACTGGTAAGCTATATTCATATATATATTCATACATATATATATATGAATATATTCATGAAATTGTATTCTTTTACTAAACTGTATTCCTTCTATATCAAATTGCTCTTCAATCCACTGAATTGTATTATTGTATTCAATTAACTAAATTGTATAATTTTTTTTCTTGTTATTAAACTGCTATTAACTCAACAGACCTAGTTGTCCAAATTTCAATTTCATTTATGACACTGCCCTTGGGTGAGTTACAGCCACAGTGAGAGGGAGGAGGAGATGATCCCACCCATGGCTGCTGCTGGGTCCAGACATTTGCTGAGATAAAGCTGAGCCAGAGCTTTAGCATCTCTCTAAAAATCACAGAATCACAGAATGCCTTGGCTTGGAAGAGACCTTAAAGTTCATCTCATTGCACCCCCTGCCACGGCAGGGACACCTTCCACTATCCCAGGCTGCTCCAAGCCCCGTCCAACCTGGCCTTGGACACTTCCAGGGATCCAGGGGCAGCCACAGCTTCTCTGGGCAAGCTCTGATCTCTGCCCAGGTGAGCAGGGACAGGAGCCGAGGGAACGGCTGGAGCTGGGCCAGGGCAGGGCTGGGCTGGAGATCAGCAAAAGCTTCTTCCCCCACAGGGGGCTGGGGCACTGCCCAGGCTCCCCAGGGAATGGGCACGGCCCCGAGGCTGCCGCAGCTCCAGGAGCCTTTGGCCAGCACTGCCACGGATGCACAGGCTGCGATTGTTGGGGTGTCTGTGCAGGGCCGGGGGCTGGACTCCATGATCCCAGTGGGTCCCAGATCCCAGCTCAGCCCCTTGTGCAACTCTCACCCTTTGGCTCAGCCTTTGTGTCCCCTGGAGGCGCTGGCAGAGCTGATGGGGTGGGGCAGGAGCGGGGCAGCCCCAGCGTTCCCCTGGCAGTGACACCACAGCCGGGGCAGCCCCAGCGTTCCCCTGGCAGTGACACCACAGCCGGGGCAGCCCCAGCGTTCCCCTGGCAGTGACACC
This sequence comes from Poecile atricapillus, assembly GCF_030490865.1. Lineage (NCBI taxonomy): Eukaryota > Metazoa > Chordata > Aves > Passeriformes > Paridae > Poecile > Poecile atricapillus. The sequence continues at coordinate 11,248,442 of NC_081267.1, read as the reverse complement.
ACAGCCGGGGCAGCCCCAGCGTTCCCTCCCTGGAGATGCTCCAAGGGAAGCGTCCAGAGCCGCGTCCAGTCAGCGGAACTGAGCGGCCACTGAGCACCCCCGGCCTGGGCTGCTGTGGATTCCTCTGCAGACAGCTCGGGGAAGGTCCCCTTGGCCACCCCCACAGTGCCACAGACAAGTGTCACACACAGTTACAGAGCTCTGCCCAGAGCTGACAGGGGGAGATAATTTAAAAAAAAAAAAAAATCACCACGAAAAAGAGAACTCCTACCTAGCAGAGCTGTTCCACCCTTCAGTTTTCACACCTGCATGCACACAAGACCTGGGTCTTCAAAAATGAGGCTTCATAGGCACATTTGCAGGAAAAACAGGTTTAGGACAGGCTATCAGCAGAACTGTTCTTAGCTGGGTGGAAAAGGCTCCTTTGGCAGCTGCAGGGCCATTGAAAATGCAGACCCTCAGGCCATGGGGGAGAAAAGGGCTCTGAATTCCCCTCCCCTGACACACAAACCCTGCTCCCAGGCTGCTCCCCACACAGGATTCTACTGGAGGACTGTGCAAAGCTGAGAGTTGGCTCTGTCTTCTTTATGTTCCATGTCCTAAAGCTGCCTGGGAGAAGAAATTTAGGGTCAACTCCACTGGCACAATCCCTCCTGGCCCAGGGCACAGCCCCAGGAAGGTCTTTGCTCCTCCCTCGGCCCTCCCTGAGGAGGCTGGCAGGGCTTGCAGGTTTATGGCATTTGTCCTTGCTGCCCCTCACATCCCACTGCCCCACAAAGAGCCCCGAGCCACCTGTGAGGGACAGGCCCTGCTGTGCCAGGCCTGGGCTCAGGGCTTGGCCTTTCTGCTTCCTCCAACCCAGCCAGGGCTGGCTCAGCATTGCAGTTCCCTGTGCTGTGCCCCAAGCTCGCTCGGGCCCTGCTGGAAAGGGACCTGAAGTACCTCGATCCCCTCGGGCAGTGCATGGGAGAAAACAACAAACTTCTCAGGAGGATGGGGAACAAACTTTTAGTTGCAAAACTTAGAGAATGAAGTACTTGGGAAATCATAAAGTGGAATTACAGTAAAGCACATCACAGAGCACTGACTGAACCAACTCTAACCCGCCCAACTTCAAGTTACATGGATTTGGAGAAGAGAGAGGGACAGAGACCCATAGTCAGCCTTGGATCCAGCGCCATCTCAGCTGCTGGGAGCTCCAGGGCCATGGCACATGTCAGTGTCACACCCGTGTCACAGCCTCACCTGCTCTGGTCCCTCTCCCAGCTGGGGTTTTTGGGGTGCCAGGGGCTTGGCAGCCACTTTGGGGCTGGAGCAGAGGCTGCAGTGGCTAGGCAGAACTTGCTCTGCCCCCAAACACACCCTGGAGATGTCTGGGGCCATTCATCATTTCTCTGCTCTCCAGTGCTGAGGCAACGCACTCTGGCTACAGCTCTGAGCTCGTGCCCATGGCAACCGGCCCTGGCAATGGGGCTCCATGGAGCTGCTCTCAGGAGCTCCCAAAGAGTTGGGGAATGCCCCAAAAGCGCCTCAGAAACGTGAAATACCCCAAAATCTCTTCTGGAATAGCCAAAAACTCACTCAGTAAAGGACATTCCATCACTTCATCATCTGCAAACTTTGGCTGTCGCATTCCAGACCTCACCCCACTACCCCAATCCAAAGCAAAACCCATCCCATCCCTGCTGGACATCAAGACCCCCTTCCCAAGCCTGATTTCCCCCATTTCACACCTCTCAAACTCCATCCCACCCATCCTGCCCCACCCAATGCCCATCTCACCCCTCCTGATTTGCATCCCACTTCGCCCAATCCCCTTCCAACCCCATTCCACCTGATGCTTTGGGAAGGCTGACCTAGAACAGAGGCTGGACAGAGTTAGGAATAAAGTTTATTAAAAGGCCTTAAAGGACAGACCTTGGGCAGTACAAGAGCCTGGCCAGGGCTACACCCAAAATGGAGCAAAAAATAGTCAAAAAAACCCCAACAAAACAACTCATCACGAGGTCTTACATTTTTAGAAGTTTAGATCCATCTGCATATTGAGGTTCATTGTCCAATTACAGCTTCAGGTGACGAAGTCCCATCCTTCTTGTTTTCTCTCTTCAGTCCACCCTTGTTTGTGCTTTTGGGCCTGACACTTGTAATGACTGACCTTGGTATCAAGCTAGAAAAGAAATTGTTTTGTCTACCTACTCTGTGAAGAGAGGTCACTAACACTTAACAGGAAGTTCAAAAATACAAACCTTGACAGTGCAAAATATGAAAGATATGAAAGCTAAAACTTGAGGCATCACACCCTGAGGAGTTGTGGAATCCAATAGTTTTGAGTGGGACTGAGTAGTTTTCAGTGGCACTGAGGTGACAGATCAAACTCTCATTGCTTTGAGTGCCAAAAAATGGAGAAAACTCCACCAAATAGCTCCACAACCCCCAAGTATTTCCCTGAATACCAGATTACCTTGAAGCACTAGTAAAATGTGAGGCTCTGGATGCCTTTGATGAATCTGTAGACTTTTACCCCAATTTTGTCTGTTTTAAAGGGATGAAGATGAATCAAAAGATAATCGGAACAAAAGAAAATAACCACAAACCCAGTGTCTTCAAAACGCAGATCACTGGGAACATGGGTCATCAGGGCTCTGCCCAATGTGGGTCCTCTGATGGGGGATGGAGCTGGGGCAGCACACGAAGCTCTTCCTGCACTTGGGGCACTCGCAGGGCTTCCCTTACCGGTGCCTCCGCTGGTGTTGGGTCAAGTGAGAGCTCTGGGTGAAGCTCTTCCCACACTGGGGACACTCGTAGGGCCTCTCCCCAGTGTGAATGCACCGGTGCCTGAGGAGGTTGGAGTTGTGCTTGAAGCCCTTCCTGCAGTCAGGGCAGCGGAAGGGCCTCTCATCTGTGTGAATCGGCTGGTGCTGGAGGAGATGGGAGCTGGTCTGAAACCTCTTCCCACACTCAGGACACTCGTAGGGCCTCTCCCCAGTGTGGATGAGATGGTGGATGGTCAGTTGGTACCTCCATCTGAAGGTTATCCCAAATTTCTCACACTCATAGGGACGTTCCCTATTGAGAGACCGCCAGCTATTCACTAGTCTTCACAGAAGTAATTGTGAACGCTGTTTATTTCTATCTTTAGCACACCTTTTATAGGGTTTTACAGGGTCTGCGGGCAAGGCAAGCTACTATTGGCTAACACACACAGTTTACATTTTTTCTCCTACACACAAGGATATTGTTTTGCTTTACTCTCTCTTCTGCATGAAGGTTTCAAGGATTTTAGCCCTTTATATCATGACTTATTTCAAAGGCTGGTTTGTGCATACAGGCCTTTACTAATATATAAAATATAGCAACAATTCCCCCTTTCTCTTTTTGCACAAACCAGGCTTTGGATAAGATAACATACAACTTAGACTGTCATCCCAATTAACGCTATAAGTAAAGTCCGTCCCCCTTCTAGCACAAAAGACTTCAATCATCCAGTGATGTCTCAGCTGGCGAACCAATGGGGTCGCTATCTTCTTTCAGGGCATGTAACCCACCCTGTAGCTGTTGCAGTTGCTCATGGATGGAAGCTGAATGATCAGTAAGATTCAAGCAGCACATGCCTTCAAACTCCCCACAACCATGTCCTTGTGCTAAGAGCAAAAAGTCAATTGCAGCTCGATTTTGTAATACTGCATGACGTATACTACCCACATTGGCTGAAAGTTCACTTAACATTGTGGATGTTAAGTTCAATTCTTCCTTAGTCTAACAAGCGAGCCTTTTTAGAGTTGCTAAGCTTTAATCCATTCAGGCTTCGCTTTGACTGTTTGATGTTTTTTATTTTGCTAGCTACATTCAGCAATTGATGAAAGCTTGGGTGCAACAAAGTTAAGTTTTCCAAGATAACAGGGTCTTCTATGTGGACTACCAGGAATCTAATTCCATGGTTTATCTCCACAGATTAGGAACATGGAACTAGGTAATCGCTTTGGTAATTGTTCTGTGAGATTGCACCACGAATAAAGGCTTTACTTTCAATGGTAGTAACGAGATCAGCTATAGGGTTGACTGCAGCCCAGTGCCACAGTACTTTGTTAGAATGACTTTTTGTCAGGGCCTCAAACATTATCCATCCACCTGTGGTATTGGTGGAACACAACAAATCTAATTCTTCTGAGGGTTCTATGGTAACATTGAGAACTTTGGTAATTTTTGCTTGCCAACAGGCTTCAAGTTGTCTTAATGTGAAGCCAGCAGTGCGATTGCACTCTTGCAACATTGCCAATCGATTCAGTCGAGTCTCGTTACTAATTAAACTTTTAAATGCCGGAGGATCCCATTCAGGGACTCCTGTGAGACAGGTGCGAAAGGATCTCCAGGGGTGGCTAGGCTCAGACACATTGACCTTTGGCCAGTTCAATGTGCCAGAGTGACCCATATGTTCTGTCACTTTTGGATGTTAGTTAGCAGACAGTTGGTCAGGACTATACACAGCACAATTACCATAAGCAGTTTGTTCCATGTAAATGACACCATACTTGCAAACTCACAGTTAAAGCTTTAACGTTAAATGAACTTTCAAAGATGCTTACACTACCTCTTGAAGGGGGAATACTTATACTTTATACTAACATAACAATTACTAATTATAGTAATTACAGGCTAAACTCTTTATCTTAAACTATTATCTAACTACTTTTAACACACGTGCTCTGGTATATATGTAGTCTAAGCGTAAAAGCAATTTGCTGAAAGGGTAAACACACAACTACAATTTGCTTTATATACAGTTAGATGGAGTCTTTACACTTTTCTTAGGTCTTCTACAGAGTTTCCCCAACACGATTCAGTCCTGGAACGTTCACTGCTCTCGTGATGTCAGCTGGCAGCTGATCGGTGACTGAGGGCTTTGATGTTCAAGTTGTTCTTCAGATCATTCTAAATATTAAAACAAAGGATAACTGAAAAATTGGTAGAGACACAACATCATAATAACAAAATAAAATTTCTGTTGGCAAACTGTCTGTGTAGTGTTCAGACACGACTGTGTCCTGACAGGTCCACTTCTGATCCATGTCTGGAGTACCAAGGCTGTGTGATGACATCTCTGTTCACTGGATCTCATGTGTTCAGAGGCACACAGTCTGGTCAAATGGACAGGTGAACTTTTTGAACCTGCCAACAAAACACAGACACTTCTCTCCTTGAAGTTAATGAATTACACTAATTAAATGCTTTTAGGGCATCAATCTTCCCCGTTTTCTTAAAAAAAAAAAAAAAGAGATGTCCTTCTGTTATAAACATCAACATCAACACAAAACCATATACACAATTAATAAGAACTTATACCAGTTAAAAATCAATTAAATCATAAACATTATTAATAACATATGTAATATAAAACTACTATTAATTACTAAAACACTGCACCAGCATCGCATAGTTAGCAAACAAACAGAAACAAAAAATCATCAGTGAAGGATTGGACAATCACCTCCAGAAATGATTCTCCAAGCCCACTTCAAAATTGATCCAGCTGTCATATTAATAGGGTCAAATTGCTGAGTCAAAAAGTGACTCAAATACTGATTTGGGACAGAAAATATCTGGATCTGCTGGCAAACATTCTGTCCAGGTAAAGTCAAGGCTTGGCCAGGGCCTGGCTTTAAACTGGAAAGATGCCTCTTAACTCATTTCTAAAACAAGGTTCTCAATAGTAGCAGCTATGAGATGCTTACAGCATAGCAAACTGTTAAAATGCATTTGTACAAATCAAATGATCAGAAGCCTTAGGTACCGGACCAATTAAACCATGAAACAGTTGGTTTAATCTGAAGCCTCCCCCAGGGCAGCTGATCCTCAGCAATGGTCCATCTTCTTAAAATTCTGGAAACACTGAGAAATAAGAAAGCTATAACAAACAAAAACTGCAGAGATTGCAACAAACAATAGAACTCTCAATGAAGTCAAGGGTGTCACAGACTGCATTCACTTCTATCCACAAGCAGTTTCTATCACAGCTGTTTCAGTTGTGGCTGTCTTCATATCTCTAGGAAAATAACTATACTTTGCAGTTTGGACAAGTGTCTCCAATAAAACATAAAACAATTTAAATTAAACAATATTTAAACCTAACAATAATTATTTATGACAAAAGGAAATAACAAAACTTAACCTTAAAAGAATATCTAAGTTAGAAAACTTAACTTAAAAACATTCAAGCCTAAACATTATAAAACTTGACTATTCTTAATTCTATTAACACTTAATCTATATTAAATGAAAACATAATCTTATTCTGTTACTACAAAAAACAGTTAAAAGTTTGATATATACTTTTTAAACACAACATAACAGTAACATGGATTCACTATAAAGATCACAATTCTATGTCATCTAGCTTTGAGAATAACCCACAATAACTGCAAATGTTACTAAAAATACTTATTCATAACAGGAATTTACCTAGTATATGTTTAAATTGGTTAGGATTTTAAAGTGTAATTTTTCTAAAGAAAAACCACAACAACACAGGATTTGGCAAGTTGCCATTTAGCTTTTGTAGCACTTTTCAAGAACATCAAGTCCAATTTTTAAACTAAAATCTAAAATCCAAATTGGTATATATGCAGTTATATGTGTTTTATATAAAAAAAGGACTCACATTGAAATTACCTTATTAAAATTGTGGAAAAAACAAGCAAATAGGTAATATATGCTCTAACTTAACTTTGTCTTGTACAGTAAAGTTCTCTTAACTAATTATTATTTTTTAAACTATAAATCTCTTCTGTAGATAACATTAATTGGAAGGATTTCCTAGAAGCTGTAAATCATACCATGTTTTAACCTTAGGTTTTAAAACCAATTATTGCAAGGCAACTTCTGTTAAACACTTTAAACACTTCTTTTTTTTTTTTTCTTTTTTTTCTTTTTTTTTTTCTTTTTCTTTTTTTTTTTTTGACTTTCAAAGAACCACAATAATTTCTTTAGTAAAATCCTAAAAACTGCAATTGCCTAAACTCATAATTACTTAAAACACAAAATTAAAAACATTTTGAAAACCCAATAAATCATGACTTTGTAACAAACTGGGTATTATCCTGGTGCTTTTTCTTAGAGAGGGAACGGGGGGGTTGACTGCCCGCCCTGCTGCTGCTGCAGCTCTGCTGTTATCTTCTTTCACATCCTCCACATGCTCTTGCAGAGAGGAAAAACGGAGAGAAAGAAAAAAAACCTCACAAAGTTAACTTTAACAAATGCAGTTTTTTCTCTCAATCTCTCTTGTTGTTCGCCAATAGAGGAAACGCGCACGATTTTACAAGAGCAGGCGATGTTACACGAAAAGTCTCTCACGGCCAGGTGCTAACAACGGTGACCATTGCAGCTTATCAGCATGGCCTTGGAACTTTTCTTGCGCTGCTTCTACCCCCAGGGTGCCTTTGTTCTCTGCGCACACCTCAGTGCTCCTCCATGTCCCCCTGGTTCGGGTGGAAACCAATCTCAATTTAGCTTCTTTTCTTCCAGGGTAGTAAAGATGGAACTTAAATAAGGTTGTAATGTTAAAAGTGACTCCAAACATGAAGCAAATATTTCTGGATGTATCACACCCTGCCATAACTGAACAGATTCTGTTCGTTGTTTCAGCGTTCGCTGTGGAACTTTTTTTTTTTTTTTCATTATTTTCTTCTCTTTGACTCTCCCTCCCTCTCTCCAAGGGCAGCATAGATAGGAGTGTTTGCCCAGCAGTGGGAGGTAAAGGCATCTGCCGCTGTGACGCAGGTAAAATTACGGGGCTCACAGTCTCAGCATATCTCGCTTTTCTGGTTTTTAAGGTATTAATTACAATCTGCCAAGTTCGACCGAGAAACAAAGTGTCCTTGCTCTTTTCCATAACTGCCATTTCCCATATCAGAGCCCTAAAATCCATCCATTTTTGCACCACAAAAAGCAGTGAGAGCACTACTAAATGCCCATGACAATTAGCCCATATAATGAGCATATTCAGGTCCTTTTCCCTGGCTGCTCCGCCTCGTTTAATGAGGATGCAGAGAAGCAGTTTATCCGCCGCCGCAAATTCCACATCCATGCTAGCGGCCTGCGGCAGCGGGGAAGGTTGCAACCCTTCTACAGCACCCCTGCCCTTCGGACTCCCCCAGCGACTCACCCCCGTTGATTCGCAAGCCGCCTATCTGGTACCGATCCAAGGCAGCATCTATCTGCACTCAGATCCGCTCCACCAACCTCGGTCCAAGGCTCCGTCCCACTGTGCGTGGATCCACTGAAGCCCCCGTGCCCGCAGGGTGTCCCTGTTCGGGTGCCAAATATTGAGAGACCGCCAGCTATTCACCAGTCTTCACAGAAGTAATTGTGAACGCCGTTTATTTGTATCTTTAGCACACCTTTTATAGGGTTTTACAGGGTCTGCGGGCAGAACAAGCTACTATTGGCTAACACACACAGGTTTACATTTTTTCTCCTACACACAAGGATACTGTTTTGCTTTACTCTCTCTTCTGCATGAAGGTTTCAAGGATTTTAGCCCTTAATATCACGACTTATTTCAAAGGCTGGTTTGTGCATACAGGCCTTTACTAATATATAAAATATAGCAACAGTTCCCCAGTGTAAGTCCTCTGGTGGAGGACCAGGCTGGAGCTCCGGCTGAAGCTCTTCCCACATTCCCCACACTCATAGGGCCTCTCCCCAGTGTGGATGCGCTGGTGCCTGATGAGGTGGGAGTATCGCTTCAAGCCCTCCCCACAGTCAGGGCAGCGGAAGGGCCTCTCATCCGTGTGAATCTGCTGGTGCCTGAAGAGATTGAACCTAATGTGAAACCTCTTCCCACATTCCCCACACTCATAGGACCTCTCCCCAGTGTGGATGTCCTGGTGGATGATGAGTTGAAAGCCGCAGCTGAAGCCCTTCCCACATTGCCCACACTCGTAGGCCCATTCCCCAGTGTGGATCATCTGGTGGCAGATCAGTTTGTTGCTCAACATGAAGCTCTTCCCACACTCCAAGCACTTGTAGCGCTTCTCCCCATCCTGAGGCTGCTCATGGACCACCAGCTCAGAGCCCCGGCTGGATCTCCGGCCACCTTCCCGGCACAGGGTGGGACTTTCCTCCTCAGAGCACCCTGGGATGGGTTTGGAGCCCCTCCTCCTGCGGGATCTCCAGGGATGTTCCTCCCCATTGGATTCCTGTGCTGTGGAGCGGCTCAAATCAGCCCTTCCATTAGCTTCTGCCGTGGGGATTTGTCCTCCCTGGTCTCCATCCTCAGCTCCTTGTCTGGGGGAGGAAGGACAAGGAGAGGATGGGATTTGCCTCCGTGCCAGAGGGAAGGGGAAGGAGATCCCCCCAGTGCGTCCCTGGCAGGACGGCGTCGGCAGCGGGGTTGTCCTGCAGCCGGGGGCCATGCTGGGCTGGGAGATGGAGCAGGAGAGAGGGGGAAAGGGGCACTGACTTCCTCCTCACCTGCCTGGGTGTCCTGGGGCATCTTCCTTTTCCTCACAGCCTCTTCCTCCATTGGGCCAACAGTCTGGGAATAAGAAATGCATGTTTGGGGAAAAATACAATTCATGAGCACATTGGATTAGGGGGTTCCTCCTCCTCAAGTCCATCTCTAGAAATCACAAGCCTTCCACAAAAACCTTCCAAACACCAAGATTCATCCCCTAAAATGCCTCCTAGGACTTCCCCATCTCTGGTCTCTCCACTTTGGTGTTCAGGGGTTCCCCCCTGTCCCAGCTGCTGGGGGTCACACTTTTACTGGGGGTTCTCCATTTGCTCGGTCCCTGCCCTCCTCAGGCTGCTGGGAGTCCCAAGAATCTAAAAAGTTCCCGCCTTTTCCATCTCACTAACAGATGATGGGAACCCCAGTGTCTCCACAAGGGGCATTTTCCGCTCAGCATTGCAGTCCTTAATTCTTAAATACCTCCCCCCCACCCCCCCAAAATCCAACCCAGGGATCCCCCAGGGTATCTGGGCTGAGCTCCCTGTCCCGGGGCACCTGTGGGATGGGGGATGATGATCCCATGGGTGAGGGGCTGTGAATTCAGAGAGTGCTTGACCTTGTGGTTCCTTCTCCCTTCCCTGATCCTCCTTTGTCCCTCCTCTTCGTCGCTCTCCTCCCCTTCCATCCTTCCTCATCCCTCCTCCTCCCTAACCCCACCTCCTTCTCCTACTTCCATCCCTTCTCACTCTCCTTCATCCCTCCTCTTCCATCTCTCCTCCTCCTCCCCCAGGAGCAGTGACACCCTCGGTGCCCCGTTCCCAAACCCCTCACAGCCCACGGCAGGAGCGGGGATGGAGCCGGGACAGGTCGGGATGGGCAGCGCGGGGCTCTCCGCTGCTCCCACCTGCTGGGGGCGGGGGGAACCCGGCCCGGGGAAAAGGAGAGGGAAACTGGGAAAATTGGGGGCTGCAGATCCAACCTGGGGCTGGCTGGGGACCCTGGCTGGGGACTGCCAGCCCTTGGGGCTCCTCTGGGGAGATGCGGGAGGGGGGAACACAGAGAGGGCTGGGGGATCCCAGGAGTGACAGCACTGGCAAGGACTGGTTTGTACTGGAATCATCCTGGCAGTGGCTGGGATTGCACTGGATGTGTACTGACATCATACTGGGATCATACTGGGATCATACTAGGAGCAGCTGGGACCATGCCAGGAGAGACTGTGATCACAGTGAGGGAGACAGATCATACTGGGATCAGACTGGGATGATACTGGCAGTGAGTAGGAGCCTGCAGGGGGCAATTGAGACCAGGTTGGGGGCCAATGTGATATACTGGGAGTGAATGGGATCATGCTGACGCTGACTGGGAGAGTTGAGAGCAAATGGGATCATGCTGGAAGGAACTGAGAATATGCCCTGTGCTCCCCAGAAACCCGGTATCGCCCCCCGCATGTCCCATAAATGTGCCCCAGACCCTCCAAGATCCCCGAGTGTCCCCCTCAGTGCCCGGTCAGGACCCCCCAAAGTGTCCCTGGATCCCTGAATGCTCCTGATCCCACAGATTCCCCTTCCAGCCACTCCTGGGAATTCATCTCCATCATCCCAGAAAAAAGTTCTGCGCCCAAACCTCCTGCCGTGCCCCATGCTCTAAAGAGCCTGGTTAGTGCTCCCCAGGTTCCCCCCAAGTGCTCCCGAGCCGTATACATTCGCCCCAAGCACCTGCAGCCATGGCTCGGACGCAAAAGTTTTCTCCAAGCGCTTCCCCACACCGCCAAACGCGCCTTCCGAGCCACTTCCGGGACTACAGCTCCCATCATGCTCCGCGGCGCCCATAGAGCGCTATTCCAGCCGGGACTGCATCTCCCGTCATGCCCCGCGCCTCACCGGAACCCATTGGAGCTGCGCCTACAACTCCCGTGATGCTCCGCGGCCCCGTTAAACCGTATTATACCGGCGCCTACAACTCCCATCATCCGCTGCCCCCATGGAGCCCTGTTACAGCTCCCCAAGTGCTCCCCCGGGCTCTGAATTGTCCCACAGAATCCCTAAGTGCCCCTCCAAGTGCCCACCCCGCTCCCCCAAGTGTCCTCCAGAGCCCCAGGTTCTCTCTAAATTCTCTCCCGAGACCCAAAATTGCCCCAAATGTTCCTCAGAAAAGTCCCCATGGATCCCAAAGTGGTCCCTTTTACCAGGTCTGAGAAAATTTTACTAATGATAATCTAAGGATTAAAAATAGGAGTAATTAGCATAAAGAGGGAGAAATAGTGGTCAATTAATTAATGAAGGGAATTTTGGTATTTAGAACCAAAGACCAATAATGGTTTTAGTTGCTTAAAATGTATAAATTCTTTTATATAAATATAAAAATTAGGTTATAAAAATACAGAATAATATTATTGTAAAAAATAATTTTTTTAAATTGATTTATTAGATTTTAATGATAAAGAAAAGTTGATAAATGTTTTCAATGTTTTGGGATGTCAGTCCCAGGTGGGCGATGTCACACATGCAGAGCTCCTCGGGCTGAGGAGCAGGTTGTCCAAACAGGGTCAGCCTGCAAGGGGCTCATTCTTCTCTGTGAACAGACCTCCTAAGGAGACATTCAGCATCAAGATCACTTGGGGAATGCTTCTGTCACCTCTTCTCTCAACTAGAAAATAAAAAAAAAATGCCCTTGATCTAAAAAAAAAAAAATAAAGTGGTGGATTTTCAAATCTTCCTCCTTAACAGAACTCCAAACTGACTCCAAGCAGCGGCACAAGCCTTGAACTTGAAGACAATGGAAGGAAGAGAAAGAGCCCCTGAGGCTTTCTGTATTTTAATGAACCCCAGGCTGGATTTGGGGCTGAGTCCAGGACCCTCAGGCACTGAGAGAAGGTTGAAGAAGCTGCTCAAGGAGTCAGAAGCAAAACTCCAAGTGCCTTGGAGCATCCCTGGGCCCCCCTGACTGCCGGCTCCTGGCACACTCAGCCATGGCATGGTCCAGTCTCACGCTGGGACACCTCCTGCACCAAAATTCTACCCTGGCAGGGACTTTTCTTTCTCCTCCCCTCCAGGCTGAACCTGCCAAGCTGCACTTTGGGGAGGTTTCCTTCTCTTGCCACAGCCAAGGAATGCTGTGTCTCCTGGTGTTCACAAACAGAGAAGGGCTGCTGGGGGATATGGTGGTTGGAGGCTATAAAGGAATGGTTGGAGAGCAAAGGTCATGTTCCCGTGCAGCAGTGAGCTGGGAAAGAATTAGACAATGGAGTACAGTTGGTGTGAGATGTTGCAAAAGTCAGGAAGACCTTAGTGATAACTGTTAACTGAGAACAGGACGCTGTGATCAGAAAAATGTGAATTCAGCATAGATGAGAGATCACAGGAATGCGGAACTAGGTGGAGTTGACCTTAAATGAAATATCCAATAATGAGCTTGCTTTTGCACTATGTATGAGCCTAATTATTGATGCTATATAAGTGGTTTTAGAGTTACCAATAAATGAGACTTGCTGATCATTCATATTGAGTGCTGCATTTCTCCTGCCGAACTCATCAAATGGCACCCAAACAACAGGGACTTTTGGGACCCTAGGGACTCTTGGGACATTCGGGACCATTGGGAATTTTGTGCCCTAGAGAGACCCTTGGAACCTTTGGAACCGTTGGGACTTTAAAAAGGAGTCGGAGTCAGCCAAGGGAGTTGGTGTCAGGGGACGGGTCCTTTGCAGCAAGGACAGCGAAAAAGATAAGGGCTGCTGGGGGATGTGGGGGTTGGAGGCTGCCTGAGGTACAGTGACCATGAAATCATCGAGTCTTGAAATATTCTGTGAAAGAAGGAGGGGCATCAACAAAGCTCCTACACTGGACTTACAAAGAACAGACTTCAGCCAATTAAGGATGCAGATTTGGGGAGTACCAAATCAGGTACTGAGTTTTTTAAGGAAAACAGCCTTTTAAAACAAAGGACTCCAGGAAGGATAAAGACATTTCAAGGAAAAAAATCTTGAAGGAGCAGGAACAGCCTGTCCCTCTGTGACAAAAAATGAGCTAGCAAAGAAAATGACAAACCTGGGTGGGCAGGGAGCTTTTGGAGGAACTCAGGAACAAGATGAGTGTGCATCACCTTTTGCCAGAGGGGCAGACAACTCAGGAAACGTTTAAGGATGTCATTAGGTCATACAGAAAGAAAAGTAGAGAGGTGAAAGCTCAATTAGAGCTTAACATGGCTGCTTCTGTGAAGGATAATAAATATGTTTTTATAAATACATTAATGGCAAAAGGAAGGGTACGAACAACCTCCATTCCTTATTGGGGGGGGATATGGTTACCAAAGATGAGGAAAAGGCTGAGGTACTCAGCACCTTCTTTGCCTCAGTTTTCAACATTAAGACAGGTTTTCCTCAGGACAAGTGTTCTCCTGAGCTGGTAGATGGGGACAGGGAGCAGAAGAGCCCCCTGTAATCCAGGAGGAAGCAGTCAGAGACCTGCTGAGCCACTCAGATGCTCACAGGTGGATGGGATGGGATGGGATCCATGCTAGGGGGATGAGGGAGCTGGTGGATGAGCTCCCCATGCTGCTCTCCATCATTTCTCCTCATCAGTCCTGGCTCACTGGGGAGGTCCCAGAGGACTGGAGGTGCCAGTGTGAGCCCATCCCCAAGAAGGGCTGGCAGGAGGCTCTGGGGAACTGCAGGCCTGTCAGCCTGAGCTCGGTGCCTGGTGAGGTTTTGGAACAGATCCCCTTGAGTGCCATCCCACGGCACCTCCAGGATGGCCCAGGGCTCAGACCCAGCCAGCGTGGCTTTAGGAGGGGCAGGTCCTGCCTGACCAACCTGATCTCCTTTTATAACCAGCTGAGCCGCCTGGTGGGTGCGGGAAAGGCTCTGGATGTTGTTGCCGCTGAAGATGAACAGATCACACGGACACAGGTCGAGGTGTGGTGAAGAGAAGAGCGAGGTTTATTTTTCCCTCCAGGATTTATAGGCTCCTGACCACAGCCAGGGATTGGATGGTCAGGATAACACTTTCTCACAGCACTGGCCATGAGAGATGTCCATCACAAGACGTGTAACAGAAAGAATGTACACATATCTATGTTTACAGTTACTGTCCTGGGAAAGTCCTTAGAAAACCATGTCAGCAAGCTCAGAAGCTGAGTTTTCAGGGCGACATCTCACCCTTTTTGGTTTAATAAAAAGAAAAGAAAAAGAAAAATGAACAAAGAAACTAGCAACATTATAAACAATCAAAAGATAAATAACAGGAAAAATACAATACTCCATACAATCAGAAGGCTGTAATTTCAGGGTGATATCTCACCCTTTCGTTATTATAAAAAAAAACAAAAAAAAACAAAGAACAAAACCCAAAAAAAACAAGAACCAGAAAAAACAACAAAACTCAAAAATAAATGACACAATTGTCCAACATCAACACCTGCTTGTGGATGGGCCATCGGGGTGAGCACGCATGTCATCTACATCTGAGTCCTCATCCGATGACCCACCCATCCGCTGACTTCCAATTTGGTCACGGCCTCCAGCCCGCTCACCGGTCGAATGCTGCCTCTGTGGTTGCAGGTCAGGACGGACACACTTCGCAGGTACCCAGCGTACCCCAGTATCTGTGGATACACAAGCATACCCTCGCCCCGAGGCAATGAGGTCATAGGGACCCTCCCACTGTTTTGTGACGAGATTCCTCACTCTAACCTTTGCCCGAGGCTGAGGCGTCTCATCCGAAGCCCGCAAAGAAAGGTGGTGATTCAACATGACCGGGTTACTGGAGTTCTGCGGCACCGTGAGGTGATTGAGGGTATATAAAGCTTTCCCCAACCGACTGTGTGGGGTCTCACCCTGCATTCCCCGTTTCTGCTTCTGCAGAACTCGCTTCAGCGTACCGTGAGCGCGTTCTACGATAGCCTGACCTGTCGGAGAATGAGGGATACCAAACTTGTGTGACACACCCCACAACTGCAGGAACTGCCGCACCTTCTGAGAGGTGTAAGCAGGACCATTATCGGTCTTCACAGCAGAAGGCACGCCCAAAACAGCAAAGGCCTGCTTCCAGTGGGCAATGACATCGCAGGTTTTTTCTCCCGTGTGAGCAGAAGCCCACATGGCAGAGGAGAAAGTGTCCACACTAACGTGCACATACCGAAGCCGGCCGAACTCGGCAACCTGAGTGACATCTGTCTGCCAGAGCTCCAAGGCCCGAAGGCCCCTGGGGTTTACCCCTGCCGGCAGAGGTGCAGCAAGTGCATGACAATCGTCACAAGACTCAATGATGTCATGGGCCTCAGCTGACGTCAGCTGAAACTGTTTCTGCAAAGTATGCGCATTCTGATGGAAGAATCCATGCGATGCCTTGGCCTGGCTGAGCGTATCAGGCTGAGGTGCAACCCATGCAGGGTTAGCCAACTTGTCAGCCCTTGCGTTACCCTCTGCAACAAACCCTGGCAAATTGGTGTGACTCCGCACATGCAGAACGTAATATGGATGCACCCGGGCCTGAATAGCACTCCACAGGGCCTTCAGTAAATTAAACAAGGCAGGATTGCTGACCTCCTTCAAGACTGAATGACCCAACCGCTGGGCTATATCGGCCACGTAGGCGGAATCCGTGACCAAATTGAAAGGTTCCTGGGAAAACTTCTGAAACGCCATGACGGCAGCCCGTAATTCCACCAATTGGGCTGACCCAGTCTCACGACTCTCCAAGACTTGCCACTCAGATCCTTCCTTCCAGGTAGCAATGGCCTTTCCAGTCCTCCCTGAACCATCAGTAAAGACAGTGGGGCCTTGCACAGGCTCCTGACTATGTTTGGGCCGCAAAGAAAGTTTTGTGAAGTTTGCCACTTGCAGCAACTTATGACTGGGCAGATGGTAAGTGATGTGCCCAGAAAAATTCTCCAGAGCACTTTGCATGGAAATACTGTTTGCAAAGCTCCAATCAAAGTCCTCCCGTGGTACCGGGAGCACAATCTTTGCGGGATCTGCACCCATCAATTGTAAACACCGTTGTCGGCATTTAATTATCAAATGAGCTATCAGCTCAAACATCGTTGTCGCCGTCTTCTGCGGCTGATGGGGCAGGAAAATCCATTCTAGGACATGCAAGGGATCAGACCACTCATCATTCCACTGGCCAATGATACCCGCAGGATGCAAATCTGGAGTAACAATGAACACAGCGACATCAATGGAAGGGTCAATGCGATGAACCTGATGAGCGGAGACCGCTCGCTGAACCTCCTCCAGTACCTGCTGTGCCTCCGGGGTCAGTGTCCGAGGTGACTTTAAATCAGAGTCCCCTTTCAATAGACCAAACAAGGGGGATAATTGTGCCGTGGTCAGTCCCAAGTAGGGACGCAACCAAGTAACGACACCCACCAATTTCTGAACATCATTCAGTGTCTTCACCGAATGCACAAATTGCACCTCCTGGTGTTGGACTGTCCGTTCCAAAATTTTCATCCCTAAGTACTTCCAAGGAGGTTGTTGCTGAACCTTTTCTGGAGCCACTTGCAGCCCATAAGAATGCAAAGCAGTGAGCAGCTGAGGCCGTATCCTCAGCAGCTCATCCTGGGTGGGCGCAGCCACCAAGATATCATCCATATAATGATAAATATGAGCATCAGGAAACTGCTCGCGAACTCCAGACAGGGCTCGAGCCACATACCATTGGCAAAGGGCCGGTGAGTTTCTCATGCCTTGCGGCAAAACCCTCCATTGATATCTCTGTGCAGGCTCAGCATTATTGATAGCCGGCACTGAGAAAGCAAATTTCGGTCTGTCATCGGGATGCAAAGGAATTGTGAAGAAACAATCCTTCAGATCCACAATGAGAACGGGCCAATCAGCAGGAAGCATGGTGGGTGATGGCATTCCAACCTGCAATGCTCCCATGCTTTCCATCACGGCATTAACTTTCCGGAGGTCTTGCAACAACCTCCATTTCCCAGATTTCTTCTTGATGCAGAAAACAGGAGTGTCCCAGGGACTGGTTGAAACTCCAGATCACTGTGATCCAACTGTTCTTGCATCAGGTCACGGAGGGTGACCAGTCTATCATGAGAAAGGAAAACAGAATCTGCTGAACAAAGAGTCAGTCTCAAGTTCTTCTTTGTGTTGAGTGCCTCAGCATCCGGTCCAAGGGTCCATCAGCAAACCAGACAATCGTGATGTCCATGCCAGTGTCAAAACCCACAGAAGCTAATCTCTGACAGCATCTCACCAAGGATGGACAGGGTGCAGACCCGTTCAGGATGATCCCTGGCTGTCAGAACAGCAGTCCAGTGACCCAGGGAGGTCCAGGGAACCCGAAGCCACCATCTCCCCGCAGCTGGTTCTCAGCTCTGCGAACACAAGACTCAAAAGGCACAAGGTGAGCAAATCCAGGTCCCGCAGGGATAGGAACAGGAGGCAGGAGTGTGGAACCCATGGCAGAAATGCACCCCAGGAAATTTGAATCAACGTCCCCTAGGTGAACAATGGTGCCTTGAGCAGTGGTGTTCAACCATGCCACAAGAAGAGCACTCACGGCCTCACCCACTGGACCAAAGCATTCGGAAGCACATGGAATGCCTGATATGCTCAGCTGCACAGTCATTTTACAGGAGGACAAGGTCCACAGGCCAGCTGAAGAAGCTCCAGCAGCCTGGGGCCCCTGGCCCGTCAAGGCCACCGGCTCCTCCCCCGCGGCACCACCGGAGCCAGTGGTAAACAGCTCAGGACCTTGGTCTGCCACAGCCGCAGGTGGCGACGGGGGAGGCCTGGCTCCAGCCGCAGGCTCAGGCGATGCCCGGGAACCCGAGGCGGGGGGGGCTGGAGGCAGTTCAGCAGAGCCCGCTCCCGGCGCGGGGGGGAACCGGGGCGCCGGTAAAGGCACAGCCGGCAGAGCCGCGGCACCGTCCCGCTCCGCTGCCAGGGAACAACCCGGGCTCGCAGGACGGGAATCCGGCAGCACGGGGCCGGCAGAACCCAGCCCCGCGTCCGCAGCACCCGCAGCACCCGTGCCCCCGCCGCACGACTCCGGCATGGGGTCCGGGCCCGGCCCGTCCCCCACCGCGGGGCAGGGCACGGCCCAGCCGCAGCACGGACATGGGACGGACTCCGAGGCATCCCCCAGGGCCTGCGCCGCCCCCCGTTCAGGCAGCCCCCCCTCGGTCTGTGCCGGGAGGGCACGCGGAGGCGGCGACCCCGCCCCGGGCTTCCACCGCCGCGGCGCGGGCCGAGGAGGGGTTACAGCCCCGGGGTCCGCGGCGCCCCGGACAGCCTGCCGGCAGGGATCCAACCCCGCCCCGGGCCCACACCGCCGGGGCGCGGGCCAAGGTGGGGCTACACCCCCCGGGTCCGCGGCGTCCCCGATGGCCCTTTGGCAAGGCTCAGGCTTACAGCCCCGGGGCACGGGCCGAGGCGGGGTCACGCCCACCGGTCCCGCGGCGGCCCCGTTCAACCCGCCAGGGGCCCCGGCAATCCCGGGGGAGGCGACCTCGGGACCCGGCCTCAGAAAGCCGCACCTTCGCCAGATCCCGAGCAGCCAGAGCAGCCGGGGCTCATAACCGACCAGCAGAGCCTCGATCAGGGAATCGCCTACAGCGTCCCAAGCCGACTGAGAAAAAATCGCTTCAACCACAGGGAAAAACCCCTCAGTTTTCCCGTACTCACACAATTGCTGAAAGTCAGCATACGAAACATCAATTCTTCTCTGATCATGCACTGCACGCCATATCTCCAAAACCAGGCCCTCCGTAAGAGGAAGCCCAAAACCATCCATAGCCACAGGCTAGACAGTACCCTGTAACACACGTGCAAGACACGTAGGGGTTCACCAGATGTTGCCGCTGAAGATGAACAGATCACACGGACACAGGTCGAGGTGTGGTGAAGAGAAGAGCGAGGTTTATTTTTCCCTCCAGGATTTATAGGCTCCTGACCACAGCCAGGGATTGGATGGTCAGGATAACACTTTCTCACAGCACTGGCCATGAGAGATGTCCATCACAAGACGTGTAACAGAAAGAATGTACACATATCTATGTTTACAGTTACTGTCCTGGGAAAGTCCTTAGAAAACCATGTCAGCAAGCTCAGAAGCTGAGTTTTCAGGGCGACAGGATGTGTCAAGCTGGACTTCAGCAAGGCCTTGGACACGGAGAGCCACAGCATTCCCTGGAAAAGCTGCAGCCCACGGCTTGGAAAGGAGCACTCTTTGCTGGCTGCAGAACTGGCTGGAGGCCGGGCCCAGAGAGTGGTGGGGATGGTGCTGCATCCAGCTGGTGTCCAGTCCCTGGTGGTGTCCCCAGGGATCTGTGCTGGGCCCAGTCCTGGTTAATATCTTCACTGAGGGTCTGGCTGAGGGGGTCGAGTCCAGCACTCACAAATTGCAGATGACACCAAGCTGGCTGCGAGTGGGGATCTGCTGGAGGGCAGGACAAGGAGACACAGCCTTAAGCTGCACCAGGGCAGGTTTAGGCTGGACAATAGGAAGGAGTTCTTCCCAGAAAGGCTGATTGGGAATTGGAATGGGCTGGCCAGGGGGCAGGTGGCAGAGTCACTGTCCCCCTCCATTGGAGTGGGGGAGTGACATCAATCTCTGCTTAATAACTGCTTTTGCTTTAAAACAATTGCTTCAAAATTGCTTCCTATTACACCCTGAATGTCTGTGGTGGTTTTATATTAGTTGATACTTGGTGAGGAGGGAAGAAGCCACCTATGCAAATGATTTTTCTAGGAGGGGGCTGCTAAGAGCTTCCTCTGTGCTTAGCAAAACCAACAGCTGGCTGGCTCTGAGAACTGACAACCTATGAAACCATTTAGCAGCTGGATCCTCCTGTGTGAAATCCCCATTTTAAAGACAGGCAAGGCCAGGAAAGCTCTCTGCTGTTTCCAGCTGTGAAGAGTTAACTGGGTGCTGGTCAGGCCGGCCCTGCTCCAGCCTGGCCTGCACCGAGCCGGGCTCCGCCAGGCCCCGGGAGCGGCTCTGGGCTGGGCCAGGCCCCTTCACCACGGCCCACGCGGCCCCAGCGGCTGCCGGGCACAGGGAGGGGAAGCCATCGGCCCGCAGCTGGAATTGAAGGGAGCAGGGGCCTGGGACCAGCCATGGGGGCAGAACAGCCACGACTGTTCTGGCTTGGCCCCCTGAGATCTTGGCACAGCCCCAGCATGGCCTGAAATCCATCACCGTGACTGCTTCGGCCACTGCCCGGCAGAAACCATCATGAGCATCTGCAGGCCTGGGTGAGATATTAACTCTTTCTGTGCACAGATGAGACCTGCAGACCTTGATCCTCCCTTTGGGTGAGAGGAAAGGACAGAGTGGGAGACTAATGCCACAAGTATGGTAGGCTACACTTGTCTTCATATGTCATTGAATTAGAGAAAAACTCTCTCCAGGGCAAATTATGTAACACTATGCCTCACAATCCATCAGTCTTAATTACAATGAGTGGTAGATCTTAATTAGAATCCGATTAGAGCAAATCAACATTGTGTGAATGGCAAGAAGAATTTGCTTGTCAACAGATGAATATGTCCCACTCAAGAATGAACAAAATGTGCCTTTATTTGGAAGAAAGCAGATGTGGACGAATGCAGTATTTGGGTTTTATCCAGTGATAAATGGGGCAAGAAGCTGTAACAACTCACCTGTTTTACAGAACACAAGTACTGATACAGCCAATAGTGCACCCACATTGAAGGGATCTTCAGGACATTCCTTTAGTTCTTAACAAGGAATGGACAGCAAAATGCTGGCATTTATCTGAACTGGAAGCCCTGTTCCTCTCCTGTTTCTCCTTGAGCACACTGTTATCTGCAGTCTTCACTTTGCAACCCATCAATCCTCTCATGGCCAACAGCTAAATGGCACAACTACCAAAACACAGGTGCCAGCATCATCACCCCAGCATTATTCCAGCACTGCTTTGATGGTGCACAGGAGCACAGAATGGCTTGGCTTGGAAGGAACATTTAAAGGCCATCTAGTCCAATGCCCTGCAGTGAGCAGGGACACCTTTAGATCAGGTTGCTCAGAGCATGAGCGTGAATGTCAGCAGGGATGGATGCCCACCTCTCTGGGCAACCTGTGCCAGGGTTTCAAAACCCACAGTGTAAAAAACATCTCTTTGTCTAGTCTAAATCTACCATTCCCCCTCAGTCTTGTCACAACAGGCTTTACTAAAATTTCTGTCCTGTCTTTTTTACAAGCCCCCTTAAAGTACTGAAAGGGAGCAATCAGGTCTCCATGGAGCCTTCTCCCTTCCAGGCTGAACACCCCCAGCTATCCCAGCCTGTCTCCAAAGCAGAGGGGCTCCAGCCCTCAGAGCATTTTGTCCCTCCTCTGGACCAGCTCCAACAGGACCATGTCCTTCCTGTGCTGGGCACCCAGAGGTGGATGCAGTACTCCAGGTGGGCTGGCACCAGAGCAGAGGGGTGGTGGAATCACCTCCTTCAAGCTGCTGGGCACCCTCCTTTGGAGGCACATGGCTGGCTCATGTTCAGCCTCTCACCTTGCAGCAGCCACAAGTCCTTCTCAGCAGGGCTGCTCTCCATCCCTTCATCCCCCAGCCTGTGAGATCAGCTGGGCTGGGACCCTGTCATGGCCCTTGGACAGAGCTGCAGGGCAGGATGAGCTCCCTAGTGAAGAAGGCAGATGCCACTCCCCACACAATTCCACCCTGGCCATGAGGTCACAGCAGCCTGTGGAGTGACAGCAGGCTGAGGTGACAGCAGGCTCTGAGGTCACAGAGGTCCCAGAGCCCCGTGGTTGCACAGCACCACAAGGACCGAGCAGTCAGTCCTTGACCACGACTGTTGTGGCAGCAGCGGTGGTGGCAGCAGCGGTGCTGACATTGAGACAGCGGTGTCAGGACAGTGGTGGCAGCAAGAGCTGCAGGACTGGCAGTGGGAAAGGCACCATGGCCTTTGCTCTGCGCCTCCTCCTCCTGCTCCTCCTGGCAGTGGCCCTGCCTGACAGGGCTGCCCAGGCTTCTCCATGGCGAGCACAGGGAGCAGGTGAGCCCGCGGCCTCGGTCCGCTTTCCCAGGACAGTGCTCCCTTCTCCCTGAGAAGTGTTTGGGATGGTTTTCTCCATCGCTTTAGGGAGGGTTTTCTCTGTGGGAGGGAGAGGCCCCAGGGTCCCAGGGCTGGTCCCACTGCCCCTCCAGAGATGTTCCACGGGGCCTGCAAAGAGGGTGAAGAGTGACCAGAGCCAGCTCAGAGCTCTCCAGGACACTCTGCAGCTTTGGCCATGTCCATTGACATCTGGCTCCCACAGCCTTACCTGACCCCCTTGCAGTGTCCAGTTCCCTAAGGCAGAAGGGGATCCCAGCACACCATGGAATGGTTCTGATCTGTGCTCCCTTCCAGATGAGGGTGGTAGGAAGGCTTCTCAGGCAGCTTGGCTTCATGAAGATTTTCTCCCTCTGGAGCCCCATGCAGGTATGTTCTCACTGTCCCAACAAGGAATAATCATTGACAACCTGGCAGGAACCAGGTGACAGAAGATTCTGTGGCTGTTGAGTTACAGGTGTGTCTGCAGCGAGGACATTTCAAGCTCCTTTGCTGGTTGCTGCACGCAAGCCCAGCTCCCATCACAGGGGTGAGTGGTGTGTCCCTGCTGATCCCACAGGCTGAGCCCTGGTTCTGTGGGATCCATCCATCTGAAATGGAAATACTTTCTCTTAAGGTTCTCCTAGAGGGAGGAACAAACCTACAGAGGATAGTAAGTCCCTGGAGACATCCAAACACATGGATAAGATGTTGAGTGAACTGGAGAGACGCCATTTGTGGGTCCATGTCCCTCAGCCTTCTCCTGAGACTCAGCAGCCGGGGGCTTTCTCTGCACATCTAGACACACCATGCCCGGCAGAGCACGAAGGGATCCATGGCAGCCTCGCTGCCCTGTTGTTATAAGTATTCATAGTGTTATGATTGTAATTGTTAGTCTGGTGGTATGTTCTTGTTCTTCCCTATTGACTGTGTTGGTTTTGACCCCAGTTGTCAATTATGTAAACCCCTCCCCTTATTCCTGAACCTTCCCTGCCCATCAGCCCGGCCTGCCCTAATCCCCCTATCCATCATTGTAAACCCGACCCTTTCTTCCAGAACCTTCCATGCTCCTCACCCCTAGTTCGGTTCGCGATTGGTTCCCTAGTTGCCGTCCCGCCCATGACATGTCCCTATTGGTTCCCAGTAGTGTAACCGCCTCCCCTCACTCCTCCTCCTCTGATCCCTCATTGGACCCTGAGTTGTACCCTCCCCTGGGGATCGAGCGGTATATAACCTTGTGCACAGCTGTGTTGGGGGCTCTCCTTCCTCGTTGGGTTGTGAGTTGCAGGGATTCAGGCTAGCCTGTCTTCCTACTCCTGTTGGTATTTTTTGTCATCGAATAAAGGTTTGGCTACTTCTTTTAACATCCAGAAGAGTCCAGACCCTTGTTTTTGACACTGCTGCTGCTTCCATGGCCTGCAGGGCTGTTCCCAGCCTGGCCTGGCTGCAGCTTCTCCCCAGCCTCTGCAGGAAGGCATTTGGCATCAGCTGACAGGGAGCCCAAACTGCAGCACAGGCCATGCACACCTTGAGATCCCCTGAAAATTTCCGGTGTCAGGCTAATTCAGGTTTAGGGTCTGTTTGGAAGAGGAAGGGCCCTGGAGCATTTCCAAAACCCTGGGCATTTTCCTGATCCTTATCCATGTTTTTGACAAGTATTGCCTGGAGAACACCAGCACAGCACAGAGAAATTGTGCCATTCAAGCTCAGGGGGTTGAGCAGTCTTGTGCCAAGGGACAGCAAGGTGCCTGCAGGCCCCAGCTCTGGGGGAAACAGAGAACGTCCTGGCTGTATCCAGCGTGCTGCCAGCTCAGCAGTGGAGCACAGCACGGCTCACGCTGCCCATTGCTCCCACAGATGCAGCCGGCACCACAGCACATGCTCAGAATATCTGGAGAAGCATGAGAAGAGTTTTCTACCAGGGAACACATGGTTTTGTGGTAAATATAACATTAAATAAAAATTCGTGAAAAAATAAATAAATATATGATTGTATTTATAACAATGTAAAAATATAAAATATAGTGTGGTCTAAGGATTCCTCCCCAAGTCCAGCAGTAACGATCCACTCAGGTGATAACGATCCACGGCGACGCCTAGCAGCCCAAGATAAAGAGCAGGACACAGGCAATCAAGCTAGACAATGAGAGGAGCCCTGTACCCAAACTGGCCACTCCACCCCGGTAAGTGCAATCAGGAGCTATTCTGCATGTGAAAGGGACTCTGCTCAGTCAAGATATCCATCTGCCCTGCACCCAAACTGGCCACTCCACCCCGGTAAGTGCAATCAAGAGCTATTCCACATGTGAAAGGGACTCTGCTCCGTCGAGATATCCATCTGCTCCGCACCCAAACTGACAGTTGTGAACACTCCACCCTACAAGCCCCGACCAAAGGTGCAATCAGGCTAACACAATGAGAGGAGCCCAGCCGAGATACCCATCGGCTCCGCACCGGACCTGGACACTTCACCCTGAGAGCCCAACCGAAGATACAATCAGGAAGCACTCAGAACCTTTCACATGCGAGAGGACTCTGCCCAACTGTCTATTGATTCGGTTCTCCGGTTCCAAGAAATCCATTCAACCAACCATCAAGACTCCTTGTTGAACAGTGACTGCTCAGAGTTTTGGCCTCAGGGCACAAAACCCCTATAAGAACCCCGGACTGCAGCACATACAGCGTGGATTTGGGAGCTCGGTACCTCTGGTTACAGATCCCTGTCCACCCGGCGCTGAGCTGATCTATTTATTGTGGTTTTCCTCTCTCGTTGCAAGTGCTTCAATTGTTTTATAATAAACTGCTTTTTATTAACCTTATTTTGCCATTGCATTTATAACAGTTTGATTAAGTTAATGGCCATTGTGGCTGGTGGAGCACTTTTCCTGATGATGTGCTGTGCCAGAATCTGGTATTGCCGGAAGAGAAAAAGGTGAGTGTTTTGTTGATCTCGGCCTCAAACAGTTTCTTGAAAGGCTGCTCATAGTCAGGAGACATTACCAGTGAGGCTGCTGTGGACTTGTGGCTTAAGTTCTTGGTTGCCCAAATAACTCTGCTGAGAGTTCTGCTGCTGCCCAGGCCTTTCATTGGCCTCTTAATTGCTGGGCCTTGTCCTGGGGAGCCCGCTGGGGCTGCAGCCAGTGCTGGCTGCCACTGAGGCTGCCTGGCCAAGAGCAGCCCCAGGAGCAGCGGGCAGAGGCAAAGCAAGGTGGGCAGGAGAAAGAGCGGGGACACGATTGTCCTTGAAAGGCAGAGGTGCTCTGGGGCCCGCTCCTGGTCAGGGACCCTGTCCAGAGCCATCCCCTGCTCTCCAGGGCCTTGCGGGGCAGCTGTCCAGCTGGGCCAAGCTGTGCCAGCAGCTCCAGCCGTGCTGGGGAGCCTTGACAGCTCTGGGCCCTGCTGTGCAGGAGGGTCCCTGAGTGCCAGCGGCAGCTGGGGGCCTCAGCCACCTCCTCTCTCAACAGGAACACCTCTGCAGCTTCAGAAGAGCAGCCAAAGATTTTAGTCTCTGAGAAGCTGACTTGTTATCCTCGCTCTTCACATCTGTCCCCATCTGCTGTGCTGCAGCTGCATCCCCGTCTTGAGGGCATCCCAAGACCCACACCTCTCAAGCGAGACCCTCTGCCCCTGAGCCCCCTGGCCCTGGTCCCTGGCCAGGACTGAAATTGGGCAGCCCCTGTGCACCAGAGCAGGGGTTGGCCCATGTTTTTTGTTCAAATAAAGAGATGGAGCTCTCACCCCAGTGTCTGGCTGGTACCACCAGCAAAGCCCACACAGCACCAGCCCTGGCTGAGCTCCATGTCCAGGAGCAGCTGGGGGTGCCCATGGTGTGGGCAGGCAGGAGCCAGGCAGGGGCTGCTGTGACCAGTGTTGGGGCCCCGAGGGGCTGGGGGAGCCCATGCTGAGCGTCCCTGGGCTGTGAGGGCACATTTCCTTCAGTGGCATCACCTGGGCCTGCACCTCATGAGGCACACAGGGAAAATTTGGGCTCTCTCCTAAGGTGTGCAGGGATCCCCCATGAGGAGTGCAGTGGGGTTAAATTGAGAGGGTTTTTTACTCTTCTCAGCACAGTAAAGGGGACACTCTTGGCCGAGTTTTGCAAAGCTGGGAGGAAGCCTCTTGTGAGCCCTTGGGCCTGGCCTGTGGGCACAGCGGGCAGGTGGAGCCCATCCCTTGAGGCCAGTCCGGGCTGCTCGGGCCGGGCTGGGCTGGGCCGGGTGAGTTGGGCCATTCTCTGGGGCACAGGAGGCACCCGGGGCTGTAACTGAGGCTGTGGCTTCTCACCCTGAAGGGAGACTGGCTCTGTTGGTTCGGAGGGCACAGCTTAGACCCCAGTTCCTTTTGTAAACCTGCTGGAGAAGTGTCTCGGTTCTAGAAGACAGGTGTCTGCTAGGGAGGGCAAGGGCCTTTCCTGGAATGAAAGAATGTAGACACCCTCCCTCTGAATTATTATAGTTCTGAAATCAAGGGGCTTTCAGGCAGAGATCTGGGGATAGGAATAACAGGTCTCTACTAGTATAACCAGGCAAACAAACAACAATAACTACAGCATTAGCAAGAAAACAGAACCAGGGACCCCGGGACAGCTTTCTCGGCTGAGATGGGATGGAGGAGAGGCTTTGTTTCACAAACCCCCTCGGGCAGTCAGTCCCGGTGCTCCTGCAGGGCTCCGAGGAACACTCAGCTGGAACAGCAGGGATGAGCTGAGATCCTGGGCTGGTGGATGAGGTGGATCAGCAGCTCCGCGGTGGTGGCTGGCACTGCCACACGTCCCGGCAGGACAGGGGGTGTGAGGCCACCAAAGAGGGAAGAAGAAGAAGCAGCAGCAGCTCCGTCTGGGTGATGGCGAAATTCCCTTCTCTCCACCGCAACAGCTCTGCGCCCGAAGTGTCCTTCTCTGAAGCTGAAGAAAGCCCACCAAACTGTCCCCAATCTCCTTTTTCCTGCACCCTTCCCTCCTTGGGCCCGGCCAAACTCTTTGTCTTTTGTCAAGCACCCACCAAGTACTCACAGTTAGGTTGTCCCCGCAACTAATGGGTAAAAATTCCACAGGCGAGCCAGAACTAAAAAAGGACACCTAACCCCCAACAGGGACATTTGTGGGGAATTCTGTGCCATTTTTGGGCTGATTTTGGGGCCATTCTGGGTGGGATTTTCAGAGGAATTTGGGGATGCTTTCCCCAAATCTGAGAAGAGCCCCAAATCTCCTTTTTGTCCCCCAAATCCAGCCCTTGGTGCACCTGATCCCCACCACCATACTGTACTCAGGGCGCTCGCAGGACAGCAGCCACTTTCTGGTGAGGGGCCCCAAAATCTGGGTCGTTTCCCCAAAATTTGGGGTTTTTTCTTGAAAATTTGGGGGGTTTTCCCAAAAATTCAGGGTTTTAACCCCAAAGTTAAGGGTTTTACCCCCCAAAGTGGCTTTTTTTCCCAAATTTTGTGTTTTCCTCCATATTTGAAAGTTTTTCCCCCCAAATTTGGGGATTTTCCTCAAAATTTGGGTTTTTTTCCACAAAGTTTGGGGGTTTTTCCCAAAATTTCTCGTTTTTTCCCCAAAATTTTGGTGTTTGGGAAGATTTTGAGCATGCAAATCCCAAAGATTTTGCATTTTGGGAGGAAGTTTGAGAGAGGAATCCCCAAAAATTTGGAATCATGAGGAACTGAGTTAAAATTTGGGGTGAAACTCCAAGAATTCGGGGTCATTCTGTCCAGGAATTTCCATGAATTCATGTGGGAGGGAAAAAAACCCCCAAATTTGGGTGGGAAAACAGAACTGGGGAAGGGGCGATTTCCCCAAAATCCTAGAAACCTTGAGGGCAGTTAAAAAATTTTGGGAATTGCCCAAAGTCGGGTTTTTCAGGGCAAAAAAGCGCCCGGTACCTGCAGCAGGAGCTGCCTGTGTGCATCACCCACCACATCCAGGGCTTCCGCAACCTGTCCTTCATCATCAGCTGCAACCCCACCATCCTGCATGTGGTAAGCCCCCAAATCCCCCAAAACCTCCCCAAATCCCCGGTGGGGTCCCCAAATTCCTGAGGGAATCCCGAAACCCCTGTGGGAATCGGAAATTCTGGGGGGAACCTGTGAAATTTGGGGGTTTCCTGTTTGTTCAGCCCTCCTAGTCCTGCGTGGGTGGGGCCCCGAAATTCCCAGGGGGATCCCAAAATTCCATGGGGATCCCAACATTCCCAGGGGATGCTGAAATTTGGAGGGGGATTCCGAAATCCCCGGGGGAATTGGAAATTCCCAAGGAAATTTGGAGATTCTGGTGTTTCCTGGGTTTTTTTTTGTTCAACTCCCCCCCAGTCCTGCGTGTGGGGCGTCCCAAAATTCCATAGGGGATCCCAAAATTCCATGGGGGATCCCAAAATTCCACAGTTGATCCCAAAATTTCCAGGGGGATCCCAAAATTTAAAGGAGGGGAATCCCTGAAATCCCCATGGGAATGAGAAATTCTGGGGGGAATCTGTAAAATTCCGGGGGATCCCAAAATTCTGGAGAATACCAAAATTCCCTGGGGATCCTGAAATTCCTGGGATTTGGGTTTTCCCGGGAGCTGATGCTGTTCCCTCCCCACAGCATGACATCTACCTCCACACCTTCCAGAAACTGAGCGACTTTCCCCCGGTAAGTGACACCTGGGCACACTTGGGGGCACCTGGCACACCTGGGCACACCTGAGACACACCTGGGCACACCTGGGATACACCTGGGGATACCTGAGATATACCTGAGACACACCTGGGCACACCTGGGATACACCTGTCCCACCTGTCCCACCTGCCCAGATCCAGGTGCACAGTGACGAGGTTCAGTACTGCGCATTGCTGCAGCAGCTGCTCAAGGACCACAAGGACATGGTGACGCTGCTGGCAGAGAGGCTGCAGGAATGCTGGAGACACATCCAGGTAACCTCACCTGAAACAGGTAACCCCACCTGAGACAGGTAACCTCACCTGGGACACATCTGGGATACACCTGATGCACACACACACCTGGGACACACCCACCCTGATGACTGAGGGGCTGTGAGAGTGCCAGAGACACATCCAGGTAACCTCACCTGGGACACACCCGAGACACACCTGGGATACACCTGGGCCAGGTGAACTCACCTGGGTCACACCTGAGATACCATCACACACCTGGGGAAGTCCCACCTGAGCCACACCCACTCACCTGTTACTCATCTGTGTCTCACCTGCCTCACCTGTCCCACCTGTCTCACCTGTCCCACCTGTCCATATCTTATCTGTCCCACCTGTGCAGGACGAGTGCCTGCTGCGGCCATTCCTGGACAAGACACTCACCTCACTCCTAGGCATGCAGATGCTGGCAGTGCATCACCTCTCGCTGCACAAGGACAAGGTCAGCTCACCTAGGCAGGTGGGGTAGGGACTGCATTCGCCCAGCTTTTCCAGGGATTTCCCGAATTTTTTCCCCATTTTTCCCATTTTCCCTATTTTTTCCCCATATTTCTCCAATTTTTTGCCAATTTCCCCCCATTATTCTCCTTTTCTTTGCCATTTTTCTCCATTTTCTTTCATTTTTTCTCCTTTTTGTCCCCATTTTTCCCCAATTGTTTCCCCATTTTCCCCATTTTTTCCCCATTTTTTCTCATTTTCCCCCATTTTTTCCCCCACTTCCCCCCATAATTTTCCCCATTTTTTCTGCAATTTTTTCCCCATTTTTTCCCCTTTTCCCCCCACTTTTCCCATTTCCTTGGGTTTTTTCCCCCTTTTCCCCCATTTTTTCCCTTTTATTCTCTTTTTCCCCATTTTTCCTGTTAGTTTTCTGATTTTTACCATTTTCCTCTGTTTTTTCCTCATTTGTTTTTCCCTTTTTTCCTGGTTTTCCCCCCAGATTTCCTAGCTGGATTTCGTGGGCATCATCTGCACCTGCCTGTCCCCCAAGAAACTCATCGAGAAGTGGGTGGACTTGGCCAGGTAAGCACACCTGGGCACACCTGGGATACCTGGGATACACCTGGGCACACCTGGGGGAACCCAGGGCACACCTGGTGACAGCAGGTGACTGTGGCTGCCAGGTGAGGTGTCCCAGGTGTGCCCCAGGTGTTCCCCAGGCATGTCTCAGGTGTGTCTCAGGTGTCTCACCTGCGCAGGCGGCTCTGTGAGCACCAGTACGGGAACAGACCCAGCAATGGGGTGACAGGGGGTGGGTGTAGGTGGTTGTAGGTGCCAGGTGAGGTGCCCCAGGTGCATCTCACCTGTCTCAGGTGTGTCTCAAATGTGCAGGCGGCTCTGCGAGCACCAGTACAGGAAGGCGCCACACGTGCGCATCAACAGCCACGTGGCTGCGCAGTTCCTGTTCATCCTCCTGCCCTGGACTATGTCCTGCCTGAGCTGCTCAAGAACACCAGGAGGTACCTGGGGACAGGTGTGGGCCACGCCTGTGGAGGCTGGGGGGGGAGGGGGTTATAGGGGTTTTGGGGGGATTTGGGGGAATTGGGGAGGAAACTGA
Source organism: Poecile atricapillus (assembly GCF_030490865.1). Classification (NCBI taxonomy): domain Eukaryota; kingdom Metazoa; phylum Chordata; class Aves; order Passeriformes; family Paridae; genus Poecile; species Poecile atricapillus. The sequence goes on along the minus strand of NC_081267.1, from coordinate 11,217,480 downwards.
GGGGATTTGGGGGAGTTTTGGGGGAATTTGGGGGGTTTAAAGGGGGTTGTGGGGGAGATTTGGGGAAATTTGGGGAAGCTTAAGAGGTATTTGGGGGAATTGAAAGCTGTTTTGGAGAATTTAAAGGGGTTTTGGGGAAGATTTGGGGTAGTTTAAGAGGGATTTGGGGAGGTTGGGGGATTTGGGGAGAATTGAGAGGGATTTGGGGGAATTTCAAGGGAATTTGGGGGCATTTAAGAGGGATTTGGGGACAAAATGAGGGGATTTGGGCAGTTTTGGGGGGATTTGGGGGAGTTCAAGGGGATTGTATGGGGGATTTGGGGAAATTTGGGGGAGTTCAAGGGGGTTTGGGGGAGATTTGGGAGTTTTGTGGGGATTTGGGGCTAAATTGGGGGATTTAGGGGAAAACTGAGGGGATTTGGGGGGAATTTGCAGGAATTTGGGGTAATTTGTGGTAATTTGGGGTCAGGGCAACGATGGAGTCACACCTGGACACTCCCTACAACGTCCCTGACATTGTGGTGACCATTGCCAACAATGACATTGACCTTGTCATCTGGTACGGGGGGCCCAAAATGTCCCCAAGATGTCCCCAAAGTGTCCCCAAGGTGTGTCCCAGGTGTCCCCAAAGTGTTCCCAAGGTGTGCCCAAAGTGTTCCTCAAAATGTCCCCAAAGGGTGCCTAAAATGTCCCCAAAGTGTCCCCAAAGGTTTCCCATGGTGTGCCCAGTGTCCCCAAAACATTCCCAAAATGTCCCCAAAATGTTTCCAAAATGTCCCCAAAGTCTCTAAATGTCCCTGACGCTGTCCACATTGTCCCCAGTATCCCAAATATCTCAAATGTCCCCAAAATCCCCAACGTCCCCAATGTCCCCAACATCCCCAAAATCCCAAAATGTCCCCGGTATTCGGCAGGATCTTGGACCGCAGCGGGGGCATCCTGCACGAGCTGCTGGACAAACTTAACGCCCTCAACTCCCCAAAATCCCCAAACTCCCCAATGTCCCCGAAATCCCAAATGTCCCCAAAATGTCCCCAAAATCCCCAGTGTCTGGCAGGATCTCGGACTGCAGTGGGGGCATCCCGCACGAGCTGCTGGACAAAGTGACCGAGTACCACTTCAGCACGGCCGAGGCCAGCGCCCAGAACCCGCGCCTGGGGGGGCCCTTCCACGGCCTCATTGAGCCCAACAGCCAGGCCAAGCCCAAGCACAGGTCAGGGACCCCTCCCCAGAATCGGGGTGACCCCAAAAAATCAGGAACAAGGGAACAACCCTTCCGAAATCAAGGATCGCGCAGGGATGGGGTTTGGGGGGGGTTTCAAGGGGCTTTGGAGGCTTCAGGGGGGTGTTTGAGGATGTTTAGGGGGAATTTGGAGTGGCTTATGGCACCCCCAGGATCCCTCCCCAAATTGGAGAGCCCCAAAAAATTGAGAACAATCCCTCCCCCACAAAAATCGGGGATAATCCCCCAAAATCAGGGACCTCTCAGGGCTGGGACTTGGGAGGAATTTTAGGAGTTTTCATGGGATTTTGGGGGTCTCTGATGGGAATTTGGAAATGTTTGGGGCCACCTGATTCCCAGTGAACCCTGGTGTCCACCCAGCATTGGTTTTGAGGTAAATTTAGGGGGTTTGGGGGGATTTGGGGTGGGGATTTGGGAAATTTGGGTGGGATTTAGGGAATTCAGGTGGGATTTGGGGAATTCTGGTGGAATTTGGGGAATTTGGATGGGATTTGGGGAATTTGGATGGGATTTTTGGGATATTTGGGGACACATTTGGGAATATTTGGAGCTACCTGAATCCCGGTGTCCCCCCTAGCATCAGTTTTGGGGTAAATTTAGGGGTTTTGGGGTTTCTGGGGTGGGATTTTAAGGTTTTTGGTGGATATTTGGGGTATTTGGATGTGATTTGGGTGATTTGGATGGGATTTGGGGTTTTTTGGGTGGAATTTGGGGGAATTAGATGGGATTTTAGGGAATATTTGGGACCACCAGAATCCCAGTGTCCCCCCTGCACCGGTTTTGGGGTATTTGAGGTGGGATTTTGGGGGTTTTGGTGGGGATTTGGATGGGATTTGGGGGATTTGGATGGGATTTTTGGAATATTTGGGCACACATTTGGGAATATTTGGGGCCACCTGAATCCCACTGTCACCCCAGCGTCAGTTTTGGGTTAAATTTAGGGATTTTGGTGTATTTGGGGCAGGTTTTTTGTGGGATTTGTGGGATTTGTATGGGATTTTTGGGATATCTGTGGGCACTCTTTGCAATTTTTGGGAACACTGGGTGTCCCCACAGGTTCGGCTTCAGGCTGCTGATGTCACGTGCCTACGCCAAGTACCTGGGGTGGTCCCTGGTGCTGCAGTCGCTGCAGGGCGTCAGCACTGACATCTACCTGAGGCTGTGGCACATCGATGGCAAGGCCGAGAGCTTCCGCATCTAGGGGGGCTTGGGGGCGGCCATTGGGGGTGAGGAGAACCCCTGGGAGGTGCACAGCGGTCATCAGGGCAGTGCAGAGCCCCAAAAGTTGGGTTTTCGGTCACGGAAAGCCAGGAGGACCTTCCAAAGTTGGACTTTTTGGTGGAGGTTTTCCAGTTGAATCCCCAAAGCTGGGGTTTGGTCATTAAAATCGTGGAGAGATTTCAAGGGCTGGGTTTTGGTTGTGGAAACTGAGGAGGAGCCCAAAAGTTGGACTTTTATGGTGAGGTTTTCCAGTTGAAACCTCAAAAGTTGGGTTTTGGTCATCAAGGTCATAGAGAACTTCCAAAGTTGGGGTTTGGTCATCAGAACCAAGGAGAACCTTCCAAAGTTGGATTTTTTTGGTGGAGGCTCTCCAGTTGAAACCTCCAAATTTGGTCATCAAGGTCATGGAGAACCTTCCAAAGTTGGGTTTTGGGTCATGGAAACCAAGGAGAACGTTCCAAATTTAGACTTTTTTGGTGGAGGTTTTCCAGTTAAATCCCCAAAGTTGGGTTTTGGTCATCAAAGTCATCGAGAACCTTATAAATTTGGACACTTTTGTTGAGGTTCCCAAAAGTTGGGTTTGGTCATTAAAATAATGGAGAACCTTCCCAAGTTGGGGTTTGGTCACTGGGGTCAAGGAAGACCCCAAAAGTTGGGGTTTGGTCATGGAAACCACAGAGAACCAAAAGTGGCCGTTGGTCATCGTGAGGGCCAAGGCCATGCCCCCATTCTGGCCACTGACTGCTGACTGTTCAGGCCCTTGCCCATTGGGATGGCCCCGCCCCTCCCCCATTGAGCAGGGCTTCATTCATTAACAAATCCCCGCCCCCACTGAGGCTGCAGCTGTGCTGGGGGTGGGGCTTTATTGGGGGAGGGGTAAGGGGAGGAGAGGAGGGAGGAAGGCTTAGGGTGGGTGGGCGTTGGGCGGGCTGAGGATCTGGATTGGGCTTGTTTTGGCCCAAAATTTGTCGTCATCATCATCAACATCATGGAGGCCATCTTCATCATCTTCATGTTCATCATCATGGAGAACATCATCTTCTTCATCATTGTGGAGGCCGTCTTCATCATTGTGGAGAGCATCTTCAGCATCATAATCATCATGGAGGCCATTTTCATCTTCATCACCATCATGGAAACCATCATCTTCATCATCATCATGGAGGCCCTAAGTCCCATTTTGGGCTTTTTTTGCTCCAAAATCCCTCCTCATCTTCATCATCATCATCCCTTCCATCATATTCTTCCTCAGCTCCTCCTTCATCTTCCTCCCCCACCGCACCCCCCCCTAATCTTCATCACCCCCACCTTCATCTTCCTCGGGGCCTTCATCACCCCCATCTTCATCATCCTCGGGGCCTTCAACCCCTCCACCTTCATCATCCTCTGGGCCTTCAACCCCTCCACCTTCATCATCCTCTGGGCCTTCAACCCCTCCACCTTCATCATCCTTGGGGCCTTCATCTTCCTCAGGGCCTTCATCACCTTCACCCTTGGGGGCTTCATCTCCTCCACCTTTATCATCCTTGGGACCTTCCTCCCCGTTTTGGGCCTCTGCCTCCTCTTCCTTGGGGCCTTCCTCCCCATTTCGGGGCTGTCCCTCCTCCTCCTCCTCACACGCCCCCTGGGGCTCTGGCTGGCAGCATGGACAGTCCGAGTGGTGTGAGGGCGCCGCGTCACGCTGGGGGTCATAAAAATCTGCGGGAAACAGGGAAATCCCGCCCGGGAGTGACCCCTGGAGTGACCACCGGGCACTGCCCCTCCCCCCCCAGGCCATGGCTGGACATCAGAGTGGTCACTCATTAAACAGGGGTCATAAAAATCTGGGAAAAATGGGAAGTCCCCCCCCAAAAAACCCCAGAAATGAGTGACCACCAGCCACTGCCCCCCCAGGCCACGGCCAGATGTCGGAGCGGTCACTCACCGAAGGGCCCCGGCCGGGGTGGCCCCTCCAGCCCCTCCAGGACGGTCAGCAGGGCACGGCACGTCTGGTCCCCTCTGGCCACGGCCAGAGCGCACAGCCGCCGCACCCAGCCCGAGCTGCCCGGCCGTCCGAGCGCAGCCACCTCGGGCTCGGTCACAGCCCCGGCTGCCCGCAGGCCGGCCAGCAGCGCCTCGGCCGGCACCAAGTCCAACCGGCGCTCCAGGCCACGGCCGCCCGCTTGGACACGCTCCAGCCACGCCATGGCGGCCAAGTGGACACCGGGAGTGGACACTGGGAATGGACACAGTGAGTGGACACCAGGAGTGGACCCTGGGAACAGGGGCTGGACATTGGGAGTGGCCACTGGCAACGGACACTGGACACTGGGAGTGGACACCAGGAGTGGATGCTGGGACTGGACACTGCCCCCTGGGGTGGCTCTGGACACTTCCCCAGAGGGGTCACTCCCCTATGGGGGATGGGGCTATAGAGGACCTCCCTCTCCTAACCCCTCCCCCACCCTCTTCTGGATGTGTCCCCTATAGAACCCCCTTGACCCCTACAGAACCCACCCCATGCCCTATAAAATCCCCCAATCCCGTATAGAACCCCTCCCGTGCCCTATAGAATCCCCCAATCCCCTATAGAACCCCACCCGTGCTCTATAAAACCGCTCTGTCCCCTATACAGTCCCTGCCGCTCCCTGTAGAACCCCCCCAATCCCCTATAGAACCCCCGTACCTGCTCCGGGCCCCTATATGCGCCCCCCGCTATTTAAAGCCCCGACCTTTACGGGCAGCGCAGGCCCCGCCTATTTCCACGCCCACCGCCACGCCGCCGCGCGGTTCGCGCAGCCCAATGTCCCGCCCATCTCCCCGCCCTTTGTCCCCGCCCCTATTTCCCGCCGGACCGCACCACCGCACGAGCCTGCAGAAGAGGGGGGGCGTCCCCGGTTCCCTCCGGACGGGAGTGGGACGCGCCGGCCGAGGCTATAAATACGCGAGCGGGCGGCATGTGGAGCAGCCGCGGATCCAGCCGTAACGCCATGGCTTCCGACGGTACCGGCACCGTGGGGACCCCTCTCAACCCCGGGCAGGGACCCCCAGGCCCCTCCGTGCCCTGCGGACCCCTCCTCACCGCGGGGGCTGCGCCGCCCCGCGCGGTCTCGGAGCGCCGGGGGTGGATCGTGGGGGAGTTCCGGCGGTGTTGCTGCGCTTGACACGGCGGTGGTTGTGTTGTTTCTAATTAACGTGATTCTAAAGGGGCATTTCCTCGTTAATTGGTGTAGTTAAGGCGTTGTTACATTGTGGATTTCTCGTGATTAGCGTTCTTCCGGGGGCTGTGTGTGATTACTGCTCTGTGATCCGGTGCCGCTCTGTTTCCGCCACGCCTCGCTCCTAGTTTAAAATTTTTAATTAATTTTGCATTTTACTTTTAATATTTCCCCGCCTTAACCCTCACAAACATTTTCATTTTAAGGCCAAACCGCAAATTTCAGCCGCTCTTTTGGGGTGTTATTACCGCTAAAACGACCGCGGATGGGGCGGGGACCGAACAAAGCTCGGCGCCCGGATGCTCCGCGCCTGCAGCGGCAAGGAAAGTTAACCTCAGAACGCCCAATGATAACATAAAAACTTCAATTTTGGGTGAAATTCCCAGGCATTTTTTTTTTGATTTCGAGACAATTTCGGAGTGTTTTAAGAGCTCTGGCATCCTCTTTTTTTTTTTTTTTTTTTTTTCCCCCGCCCACCATTTTGTGGTTTTGCCTCTGCGCGACCGCCGCCACTTTGTGCGCGGGGCGCTTGCGCGGCGGCGCTGCCGCAGTGACACATCCGTGTCCTCCCTTTAAATCAAATTAAATCAAAATCAGTCCGATTAAATCAAATTAAACAAATGCGCTAAAAAAATTTAAGCCCTATACCTTCGGTTTCGGCATTAAGAAACCCACGCGGTTTCTTCCCCGCGAGGCGGGAAAGAGCCATAATGGCGGGAGGGTTCCCCGCGCTTCGTTGAGAATTTGTGAGGGAACTTTAAGCGTATTTTAATTAAATATGGATTTTTATAAAATATAGATTTTCATCATTAAATTTGGGGGGTTTTGTGCTGTTTATGACGCTTTTCCAGGGAAATTCGATAGTAAACGCAGGTTTTTACGCCCTCTGAATCCTCCCCCCAGGCGCCCCTTTTGTTACGCGAAGCCTGAGGGGAGTTTAAAATTTCCCCTTCATTTTAACTTCTTAATATTTAAATTTATATTCATCCTAAAAATCGAAGTTTATCCTTTTTAATTTTATGCAGAAATCGTTAAATTCGTTGATTTTCTGAGGTTTTAGAGCTTTTTTGCCCTCAGGCCCATGTGCCTACACACCCCCTTTTGTTGTGCGGCACCTGGGGAATATTAAATTTTCCCTTCAATTTATTTGTCTAAACTATTAAATTTGTTTTAATAATTGTTTTTTTATAACACATAAGTAATTAAATTCGAGTTCTGAGTGCTTTTTGCGGGGGATATTTGTTGTAAAAACGGGAATTTTAGGCCCTTTTCCTTGCGCCGAGCCTGAGCGGGCTTTAAGACTTTGCATCCATTTTCACATATAAATAACAGAATCCGACTTCAATTTTGCTTTTTACAACTAAAAAAATAAAATTTTTCTGTGATTTTTTTAAGGATAAATCCATTAATTTTATTTTCAGGTGGGAAATTTCACTCCTCAGCAGGGTTTTGGTGCTTTTGGGTGGCTGAAGCACCAAATTTTCCTTTATTTTGTGCTGAAATTTCACTATTTCTGCCCTAAAATCAAAAATAACTCCAAATTGTCTAATTAAATAGGTAAAATTTTTGTAAGGTGGTTTTTATTTTTTTTTTTCTGTAGTTAAAAGCTTCCTGTCAGTAATTAATAGCGTTAATCAGTTGATTTCTTAATTTTAATAGCATAAATCAATTGATTTCTCTATTTAAGGATATTTTTGTGCTTGTAAAGTGTTAAATTTTTGTTTATTTGAAGGTATTGAATTATTTTTTATAACGAAAAGTCTCTTGATATCAAATGAATGCATTTTATAAAATATGTTTAAATATTTTCACTTTTTATAAAATTTAGGTTTATAAACCTTAATATTTTAGGTATTAAGAGAGGACATTTTTTTCTCATTATTGGTTAATAAAATGCTTTTAATTACAGAAATAAGCATAACGATAAAATCAGTTTATTGATAAATAATTGGGTGTTGGTTGGATTTTAGTTGTGGAAATAGATGTGGAATAATAATTTACATTATTAATCATTAAAGGATTATTTTAATAATAGAAAACCGTATAAAACCACTTTTAAATGTTTTTAATGTTAGTTTTGTGTTAATTTTCCTAATTAAAAGCATGATGTATATCAAGCAAGAGATTTTTGCTCTTAATCCCCTAATTAAAAACACTTTTTTAATAATTAATGATACTTAATGAGTTAATTCCAAGATATTTTTGTTCTTAATTCCGTCTTTAAAAATGCTCTTTTAATAATTAATAAGTACTTAATAAATGAGTTGCTTCCAAGAGATTTTTGGTCTTAATCCTGTCATTAAAACACTCCTATATTTATTACTCAATCAGTGAGTTAATTCTAAAGTAGTTTTGCTCTTGATTCTGTAATTAAAATACTTTTTCAATAAGCATTGATTACTTAATATAAAGAGTTCAGGTATTTTTAATATTACACATATTGCTATAAATAATATACATAATATAATATTTATAAAATAATGCGTTATTTATATTGATTAATCATTTACTAATTATATTGAAAATTTACACTTAAAAAATCTTAGAAAATTAATAAACTTGAAATATTCATTTATTATTTATACTTATTACTACAATTAGACTTAAACCCATAATTAAAAGGCTTTTATTAGCTCATAACCTCTCACTACATTTAAAAATCTCTTTATTTGGGGCCATTTCCCATGGATTAACCCCATTTTAACCCTTCCCTCCCCAGATGACGCAAAGGTATGGCCCCCTCCCCCCATCCCTAAGGAATCCTTTTCCCACGGCATTTGAGTTTTCCCTCGGCAGCTATGGCACCTCCCCCGCCCCCCAGCCAGAGCTATTCATGAGGGGGGCAGGGCTACTCCCAGCAGAGCTACTCAGACATGGGCTTGGGCTACAGCCAGGGTGGCTACAGTGGCTCCTACGGCCAGAACTAGAGCGGTGAGCGATCCCAAAAATCTGGAATTCCCAAAAATTCCCATCCCTCTATCCTGCTGTACCCAAAATCTGCGCTTCTGTACCTGAAACTGCTCTAAAACTGCTCTGAAATCCCCCAAAGTGAGCCCAGAGGTGCCTGGGCAGAGCCGGAGCAATGAGTGATCCCAAAAATCCTGGAATTCCCAAAAATCCCAGGTGTTATATCCCTCTGTACCCAAAATTGCCGCCTTTGTACCTGAAACTGCCCTGAAATGCCCAAATCTGAGCCCAAAAGTGACCCCAATTTTTGACCATCCCGTTCCTCCCCATTTAGTCCCATCATTCCCACTTCCCCGTTATTCCCATCATTCCTGTTTTTCCCACTTTCTTTGTTTTCCTCCCGTTTTCCCCCTGTTTATCCCCGTTTTCCCCCCGTCTATTCCTATTTCTCCCTGTTTTTCCCGTTTTCCCCCTGTTTTTCCCCAGTTTATCCCCCGGTTACTCGGCGCTGGCGGCTCCTCCCTCCTACGGCTCTGGCAGCTTTGGCTCTGGGCAGAGCTCCTCGTACCCGGGCTACTCCCAGCCCCCCACTGCTGCCACTGCCAAGTCGTTAATTAATCACTAATTAATTATTAATTAGTTATTGATGGGTATCAGTAACCCAGACTCCAGACCAGTAATACCAGACTGGTTCCCAGTTACTCCCAGTAATGCCAAATGCATTCCCAGTTACCTTGGTAATTCTAGGGATTTTTAGGTGAATTTTGGGGGTTTTTGGGTGATTTTTGGGTGAATTACAGGTGGTTTCAATGAATTCCAGGTGGTTTGGGGTAAGTTCCAGGTATTTTAGGTGATTTGGGGTGATTTTTGGGTGAATTCTAGGTGCTTTTGATGAATTCCAGGAGATTTTTGGGTGCATTCCAAATATTTCCAACAAACTCCACATTCCCGCTCACTCTCCCCCTCCTTTTTTAGCCAACCTCCATCCCTCCCTCCCCTCGTCCCACTTCTAATTCCTGTTTTTTGGGCTGAAATTCCCATTTTTTATGTTTTTCCCACAGTTATGGCAGCGGCTTTGGCAGCTCCAGCTATGGCCAAGCCCTGAGCAGGGGCCACAGCCAGCAGAGCTACGACCAGCAGTCGTCCTACAACCCACCCCCTCCCCTGTGCTACAGCCAGCAGGGCCAGTACAGCTCTGGTGGCTGTGAGTCATGTTCCTAAAAAATTCCAGGATTTTGGGGCAAATTCTGTGGATTTTGGGCAAAATTGGGACTGAAATTGGGGGATTCGGGGTGGAATTTGGGGGTTTGGAATGGGAACAGTCATCCTACAACCCCCCTGAGGTACAATGGTAGAAATTCCTGAGAAAATGAGTGGAATTCCCAAAAAATTCTGTGATTTTGGGAAAACTCAGGAGTGGTTTGGGTGAAATCAGCTGAAATTCGGGGATTTTTGGGTGGAATTTGGGGGTTTTGCATGGGAACAGTTGTCCTACAACACCCCCCCCCCCCAAGATACAGTGGTAGAAATTCCCCCAAAATTGCGGGATTTTGGGAAAAAAATTACCAAATTTGGGGCAGAATCCCTGGGATTCGGGGCAGAATTTCTGGGATTTAGGGGAGAATTCTTGGAATTTGGGGCAGAATCCCTCAGATTTTAGGCAGAATCCGTGAAATTTGGGGCAGAATCCCTGGGATTTAGATCAAGATGGGCTGGATTTGGGGCAGAATCCCTGTAATTTGGGGCAGAATGCCTGGGATTTAGGGGACAATCATTGAGATTTGGGATAGGATCATTGGGATTCGGGGCAGAATCCCCAGGATTTGGAGCAGAACCCCAGGATTTTGGGCAGGATCCCTGGGATTTGGGGCAGAATTTGGTGCAGAACCCCTGGGATTTGGGGCAGAATCCTGGGATTTGGGGCAGAATCGTGGGATTTGGGGCAGGATCCCTGGAATTTGGTGCAGAACCCCTGGGATTTGGGGCAGAACTGTGGGATTTGGAGCAGGACCAGTCACCGCCCCCCCCCAGCATTCCCTGATCCCAGATTTTCCATCCCAGTTGGCAGCTATTCCCAGGATGGCTTGGCGCTGAGCTCTGGGGGGTTCCAGGAGCCAGGTGGGACCTTCAGCTCCCGGGGTGGCTTTGTGCAGAGGCACAGCCGCAGGAACCGCGGGGCCATGGGGTGAGTGCGGGAGCCTCCAAGTTACTGAGGATGTCAACAGCCCCCACTGAGGCCATCCCTGCCCAGAGACCCTGAGGGAATGGGCAGACAAGGAGAGTGTCCCTGGGGCTGGGGAAGCAGAACTCAGAGGCACCAGCGGCTCCAGGTGGGAAATGGAGTGTGGAATGGGGCTGTGAAAGCCCTGCCTGGGCTGTGCCAAGCAGGACAGACAAGTGTAAGAGACAGTCCAAAGATTCTCTCATCTGTCTCACAACCGTCTCAAGGACAGAGACTGAGACCCTGAATATCACAAGGGACTTGGTTTGGGGGTTTGGGCCTAGCTGAGGTGGATGTTTGCTAAGTGATTGTTTGCAGGTGGTTGCACGGTACACTGCCCTTGTTCCTGCTGGTGAGCAGAGGTTTGTGCGTGGTAACCTGCACAATGGGTTTTCCATAACACATTGCCCTCATTCCTGTTGGTGAGCAAAGACTTGCAAGACATGGATCGCTCTGTACCCTACACCTGTCCCCCGTGCAATGGAATTCATCACAATGATCATCAATCTCCTCTGGTTTTGGCCCTGTGCCACTTGCTTTGTAAAAGACTATAAAATTATACCCCAAACTTACCTTCCTTTGAGATCTCCCCAAGGGACAGAAGACTGTGTCGTTGGACGGCTGAGTGGACTCCGACGTTGGTAGCTATAATCCCCTTACTCTTTTTTCCTTATGCTTTGCTTTCTCCTCTTTTCTGTCTATTGCATATTAGTGCTGATGAGCACTCAATAAAGTGTGGTTTGCTGTTTAAGTCCTTTTGGACAGGTTTGCTGATAATCTTTTGTACTCTAAGACCGACTAAAAGAACCACATCACAAATCCCACCTTGCGGATCATGACACCCCCATGTTCCCCTCTCTGTGACACCACAGCTGTGACAGTCCCAGTGTTCCCCTCGCTGTGACACCACAGCAATGACAGACCCAGTGTTCTCTCTGTGACATCACAGCTGTCACTGCCCCAGTGTTCTGAGACACCTTGGGATGCTCAGAATGCCCATGTGGGGTCAGGGGCGGGTCAGGCCTTGGTGTGTGGTGGGAAAGAGCCCCACCCCCAGCCCTGGCAGAGCTGTCAATCACAGAGGAGGGGCGGTGTTACTCCAGCTCTGATTGGCCAAGCTGTCAATCAGTCACACACTAGGAGCTGCTGCCTACCCAGACTCTGATTGGGCCAGGAACAGGAAATCCCACCCAAGGGGTGGGACCTTGAAGGTCCAGGGGTTTAAAAGACGGAGCCTGAGGTCAACCCATGGTCTGGATCCTGCATTCTCCTGGGGTTCCTTTGTCCGCGATACTGGAACCCGAGCAGTTGGTGCCTATATGTGTGTCTTGCTTTAGATCTTCTGTCTTTCTGTTCTTCTCTATTTCTTCTCCTTCTAATCCTACTTACCTGGAACATTTTTGGGAAACATGACATCATAAGGATTAAAGGTTTTTAGGTTAAATGGGCTCAGCTAACAAAGTTATAGCTATGATTAAAAGATTTTTGTTGAATTAGATGTTGTATTAAACCCTTTGCCAAAGTTCCTTGATTGTCTATATTTTGCCAGTACAATTTATTGTCATTTTGACCTCTTAGCTCAGTTGGTCAGGGTGTGGTGTCAGCATCACCGAGGTTGTGGGTTCAATCACTGTGTGGGCCATTCACTTAAGAGCTGGATTTGATGATCCTTGTGGGTCCCTTCCTACCAAGAATATTCTTTGCATCTATCCACAATGAGGATATCTGGTTGGTGTTATCTTGAAAACTTCAAGTTATGCAGGTTTGGAGAAGAGGAAGTCAGGAGAAGAGAGAGAGGGACAGAGATCCACAGTAAGCCTTGGATCCAGCGCCATCTCAGCTGCTGTGAGCTCCAGGGCCATGGCACTTGTCAGTGTCACACCCGTGTCACAGCCTCACCTGCTCTGCTCCCTCTCCCAGCTGGGGTTTTCAGGGTGCCAGGGGCTTGGCAGCCACTTTGGGGCTGGAGCAGAGGCTGCAGTGGCTGGGCTGGGGCAGTGACTGTCCCACCTAGGCAGAACTTGCTCTGCCCCCGAACACACCCTGGAGATGTCTGGGGCCATTCATCATTTCTCTGCTCTCCAGCACTGAGGCAACGCACTCTGGCTACAGCTCTGAGCTTGAGCCCATGGCAACCGGCCCTGGCAATGGGGCTCCATGGAGCTGCTCTCAAAAACCCCCCAGGAGCTGGGGGGTGCCCCAAAAGAGCCTCAGAAATGTGAGATACCCCAAAATCTCTGCAGGAATGTGGAATATCCACATTCACATGCACTTGGGGCACTCGCAGGGCTTCCCTTACCGGTGCCTCTGTTGGTGTCTGGCCAAGTGAGAGTTCCTGGAGAAGCTCTTCCCACACTGGGGACACTTGTAGGTCCTCTCCCCAGTGTGGATGCGCCGGTGCCTGATTAGGTGGGAGATGTGCTTGAAGCCCTCCCCACAGTCAGGGCAGCGGAAGGGCCTCTCCTCTGTGTGAATCCGCTGGTGCCTGAGGAGATTAGAGCTGGTCTGAAACCTCTTCCCACACTCAGGACACTCATAGGGTCTCTCCCCAGTGTGGATGCGCTGGTGGATGATGAGTTGGGACCTCTGGCTGAAGGTCATCCCACATTCCCCACACTCATAGGGACATTCCCCTGCATGGGTCCTCTGGTGGCAGATCAGGTGGGATCTCTGGCTGAAGCTCTTCCCACATTCCCCACATTCGCAGGGCCTCTCCCCAGTGTGGATGCGCTGGTGGATGATGAGTTCGGAGTTCCAGCTGAAGCCCTTCCCACATTCCCCACACTCGTAGGCCCATTCCCCAGTGTGGATCATTTGGTGGCAGATCAGGCTGTTGCTGTGGCTGAAGCTCTTCCCACACTCCAAGCACTTGTAGGGCTTCTCCCCATCCTGAAGCTGCTCATGGACCACCAGCTCAGAGCCCTGGCTGGATCTCCGGCCGCCTTCCCGGCACAGGGTGGGTCTTTCCTCCTCAGAGCACCCTGGGCTGGGTTTGGAGCCCCTCCTCCTGTGGGATCTCAGGGTATTTTTCTCCCCG